>NW_024081523.1:564841-789226 GCF_003009895.1 Hyaena hyaena | reverse complement strand
CCCCCTGGAGTCTCCGATCCCGGCCCGATTTTATCTTCCCCGGTTCGCACTCACGTTAGAAGGCTCTCTCAGTGGATTCTGCGTCTTTTTTCTCCCAATCTCTCAGGTTTTGTAAGGTTTCCAATGTCTTCAGATCTTTTCTGTGTGATGTATGGGCGCGAGTGCAAGTACGGAGCTCCTTACTTCTCCGCCATCTTGCCCTCTCCCTGAAATTCTTTGTATTTTTTGGAGCTAAAGGCCATTTATTAACATTCGTTACCTTCTCTTCTGCTGATGCCTTCCATCTTCTTTTGGCTTTTAACTTTATAATTTTTCTTTAATTCCTTCTCAGTCTACTATTTTCATCCTTCTCTCTTTAGAGTGGCAGGAAGGGGAAAGAGTAGCTATTCCATTATTTCATATTTGGCTACAGAAAAGAAACATTGCTTCATTTCTTGTGCTCCAGCTTCATTTCCCGCAGCATGTGACACAGGGAGGTTTGCCCGGGGCCAGGCAATGCTGGCATCTTATTGCTATCCAGGTTGACCTTGGCAAAGCAGTTAGTAGCTATTTTCAAACTCCTAAATCCATACTGGAGAGCAAGTAATCAAAACTTTGGTAATTAGATCTAGTCTTTATACATCTGCACATTTAATATTTCGTATATCCAAAGAGGCTTTGACCTTAGGAAATTCCCCATTACCCCCTTGGTAAAAGGGAGGTGCTTTTTCCTTTTGTTCCTGGGGGGTGGGGGTTGTTGCATTAGTGGTCATGATGTCTGAACCTGTATCTATGCATACTTAGAGCCAGCTCAGATTGGAACTTTCCATTTACTTGGGGGCCAGTCACTGGAATATCTGAAGTGATCAGAAGCTGGCATTTGTAGACATTTTTAGCACTGAGAAGTTCAGCACATCCCTCATAAGAACAGCTTTCACCAAAGGACAGAGGTGGGCTTACTGAGTCCCAGGAAAATGACCAAGCATACACCAGTGAGCAGCAGCTATGCAGTATGGTGCAGTGTCGCAGAGAAAAGCTGTATTCTTCAGTGTGGTCTTGTTATACACGTTCAGTGCAGAGAGACATGTTGAGACATTAGTGGACCTGATTGGCTAAAACTTGCCCTGCTGCATCTGCCTTGTGTCCCTCTGTCACTCCCATAGCACGCATGCATCCTTCACGGCTCAACAGCAAAAGTGGTGGGAGCCAGATACACACTTCTTGGCGGGGAGTGGTCCCTCCGTCAGAATGCAGAGCGCTGGGCAGGTTGCCAGATCGGGGCTTGCCGCCCCTGTTGCTGTGCTTGGCTGAAACACTGGCGGGCAGAGACCAGCCAACGGAGAAGGAAGCATCAGAGTGAGAGACGGAGAACCCCAAACTATCTATTCTCTCCTTGGATTTCCACATTTTGTTTCTAAGACTATAAGAGACACCCACAGAGCCTGCTCCCTGCCCTGCAATGAGGTTCATTAACCAGCAAATCTGTATATGTCTATAATAGTGTGGGGAGAAACGTGTTTTACATAAAATCTATGGGAAGGAAATTTTAGGGCTGGTGATTTAGTTTTTACCTTGACATTGGATACTTCAACCCTACATCGTACTAGTTGCTAGAGCATTAAAATCAGTGACTATTTTTTTTCCCAGTTTTATTGAGAAATAATTGACATGCATCACTGTATAAGTTTCAGGTGTACTGCATGATGATTTGATTTGTAATATATTATGAAATGATCCCCACAATAGGTCTAGTTAACTTTCATCATCTTATATAGATAGAATGAAAAAAAAAGTGATGAGAGACAATGAAAAGAAAAAAAGTGTTACTCTCTTAAAAACTTTGTATCACAAGGCAGGGTTAGCTACAGTCATCAGGTTGTGCAGTATATCCTAGTGCCTGTAAATTTGTGCCTTTTGACCAGCTTCCTCCAATTCTCCTCCCCAACACGACCCGTTTCCCCTCCGCCTGTAACCTACAAACCTGATCTCTTTTTCTATCACTTTGGTAGGATTTTGTTGGTTGGTTTGTTTTTAGCATTCTACATGTAAGTAAGGTCATATAGTTTGTTTTTCTATGTCTGACCTATTTCAATGAACAAAATACCTTCAAGATCCACCCATGTTGTCACATGTCACATATGGTAGGGTTTCCTTTTTGTTGTTGTTTAATGGCTGAATAATACCGGTACCCCACCATCTTTATTCGTGCATCCATTGATGGACACTTAGGTTGTTTCTATGTCTTGCCTATTGTAAATAATACTGCTAGGAACATAGGAGGGCACGTATCTTTGAATTAGTGTTTTCATTTTCTTTGGATATATTCCCAGAAGTGGGATTGCTAGGTCATATGGTAGTTCTATTTTTAATTTTTTGAGGATCCTCCATACATTTTTCCATAGTGGCTGCTTCAATTCACAGTCGCATCAGCAGTGCACGAGTGTTCCCTTTTCTCTACATCCTTGCCAGTACTTATCATCTCTTGTCTTTTTGGTGATGGCCATTCTAACGGGTGTGACAATGATATCTCATTGTGGTTTTAATTTGAATTTTCCTAATGACTAGTGATGTTGAGCATCTTTTCATGTACTCGTTGGCCTTTCATATATATTTTGAGACATGTTTGGGTTCTTTGCCCATTTTCTAATTGGGTTGTTTTCTGTTAAGGAGTTGTAGGAATTCTTTATAATTTTGGATATTAACCTCTTACTGGATATATGTTTATAAATATTTTCTCCCATTCAGTAGGCTGCTATTTCAGTTTGTTGATTGTTTTCTTTTGCTGTGCAGAAGCTTTTTAGTTTGATGTAGTTCCACTTGTTTGTATCTTATATTGTTGCTTGCACTGTAGGCATGGCGTCCAAAAAATCATTACTAAGTCCTCTGCCAATTAACTTCTTTCTTGTGTCTTCTAAGCATTTCATGTTTTTGGTTTGTAAGTCTTTAATCCATTTAGAATTAATTTTTGTGTGTGGTATAAGATAGAGGTCAAGTTGGGGCGCCTGGGTGGCTTAGTCGGTTGGGCGTCCGACTTTCGCTTGGGTCATGATCTCGTGGTTCGTGGGTTTGAGCCCCGCGTCGGGCTCTGTGCTGACTGCCAGCTCAGAGCCTGGAGCCTGTTTCGGTCTGTGACTCCCTCTCTCTCTGACCCTCCCCTGCTCATGCTGTCTCTCTCTCTCCTAGAAATAAATAAAACATAAAAAAAAAAAAAATTAAAAAAAAAAAAGAAAAAAAGATAGAGGTCAAGTTTTATTCTTTCACAGTGAATATCCAGTTTTCCCAGCACCATTTGCTGAAAAGGTTGTCCTTTCTCCATTGTGTGTCTTTGACTCCCTTGTCAAATATTAGTTGACCATATATGTTTGGGTTTATTTCTGGGCTCTTGATTCTGTTCCATTGCTGTATTGGTCTGTTTTTATGTCAGCGCCATACTGTTTTAATGAGTATAACTTTATGGTGTAGTTTGAAATCAGATGTGGTGTCTCCTGCTTTGCTCTTCTTTCCCAGGATTTCTTTTGGCTATTTTTTTTTTTTTTTTGTGGTTGCATCTAGATTTTAGGAAGGTTTTTTTTTCTATTTCTATAAAAATACCATTGGAATTTTTATAAAGACTGCATTAAATCTATAGATGGCTTTTGGTAGTATTGACATTTTAATAATATTAATTCTCCCAGTCCATCAACATGGGATGCTATTCCATTTATTTGTGTCTTCTTAAATTTACCAGTGTCTTCTAGTTTTCAGAGTAGAGATCTTTCACCTCCTTGCTTAAATTTATTCCTAAGTATTTTATTGTTTTTGATGCTATTATAAATGGGATCAGTTTCTTCATTGCCTTTTCAGAGAATTCATCATTAGTATCAGAAAATTCAAAATTCATTGTTGTTAGGGGCACCTAGGTGGCTCAGCTGGTTAAGCATCTGACTCTTGGTTTCAGCTCGGATCAAGATCTCACAGTTTGTGAGTCTGAGCCCTGCATCCGGCTCTGTACTGACAGCATTGAGTCTACTTGGGATTCTCTTTATTGCTCAAAGTCTGGCCCTTTCTATGGCCCTCCTCTGCTCACTCTCTCTGTCTCTTTCTCAAAATAACTGAAAGAAAGGAAGGAAGGAAGGAAGGAAGGAAGGAAGGAAGGAAGGAAGGAAGGAAGAAAATTCATTCTTAGTATATAGAAATGCTACCGGTTTTGTATGTTAATTTTATATCATGTAACTTTACCCAATTTGTTGATTGGTTCTAACAAGTTTTTTGGTTGTGACTTTAGAATTCTCTATATATAAAATCAGGGCATCTGCAAATAGAGACAATTTTATTTTTTCCTTTTCAATTCTGATAACTTTTATTTCTTTTTCTTGCCTGATTGCTCTAACTAGGACTTCCCAGTAGTATGTTGAGAGAGGAAGAGACAGAGCATGAGCGGGGGAGGAGCAGAGAGAGAGGAAGACACAGAATCTGAAGCTGAGCTGTCAACACAGAGCCTGACACAGAGCTCGAACTCAGGAAGTGCGAGATCATGACCTGAGCCCAAGTCATACACTTAACCGACTAAGCCACCCAGGCGCCCCATGAACAGATTTTGAATTTTGTCAAATGCCTTTTCTGCATCTCCTGAGATAATGATACACTTTTCTTTCCTTCTATTAATGTGATGTATCACCTTGGTGAATTTGCCTCTGTTGAATCATCCTTGCATCTCAGGGGTGAATGCCACTTGATTATGGTGAATGATCCTTTTAGTGTTGTTGAATTGGCTTGCTAATATCTTGTTGAGCATTTTTGCATCTCTCTTCATTGGGGATATTGGCCTGTAGTTTCATTTTCTACTAGTGTCCTTATCTGGCTTTGGTATCCGGGTAATGTTGGCCTTATATTCCCTCCTCTTCAGCTTTTTCGAAGAGTTTGAGGAGAATGGGGTTAATTCTTTCAATGTTCGGTAAAATTGACCAGTGAAGCCATCTGGCCTTAGGCTTTTCTCTGTTGGGACATTTTTGATTACTGATTCAATCTCCTTACTAGTAATTGGTCTGTTCTGATCTTCTGTTTCTTCCTGATTCAGTCTTAGTAGGTTGTATGTTTCCTAGAATGTTTCCTTTTTTCTAGGTTGTCCAAGTTGTTGGCATATGGTTGCTCCTAGTAGCCTCCTAGGATTGTTTGAATTTCTGTGGTATCAGTTTCCCTTTTCATTTATAATTTTCTAACTTTGTTGATTTGTTCTTTCTCTTTTTTCCTTGATTTCTCAATTTTGTTTATCTCTTCAAAGAGCCAACTCTTAGTTTGGTTAATCTTTTCTGTTTTATGTTTTCTGTTTCACTATTTTTGCTCTGATTTTTATTTCCTTCTTTCAGCTAACTTTGGGCTCAATGTGTTCTTTTTCTAGTTCCTTAAGACGTAGAGGTGTAGGCTGTTTATTTGGTATCTTTCTTGCTTGTTACTGTAGGTGTTTATTGCTATGAATGTCCTTAGAACTCCTTTTGCAGCATCCTGTAGATTCTGGTATCTCGTGTTTCCATTTTTGTTTGTCTCCAGAAACTTGTATTTTTTAAGAAAAGCTTATTTTGAGAGAGAATGTGAGAGCAAGAGAGAGTGGGGAAGAGGTAGAAAGAGAGGGAGAGAAATTCCTGAGCAGTCCCCACATGGGCAGCACAGAGTCTGACACAGGGCTCGAACTCATGAACCATGAGATCATGACCTGAGCCGAAACCAAGAGTCGGATGCTTAACCCACTGAGCTGCCCAGACGTCCCTCAAAAAAACTTTTAAATTTCTCCTTTAATTTACTCTGGTGCTTGTTTCTTTCACTGGCATTTTAAGCCACAGTGCTTAGTGTAGACAGCATTCCAATGCAAAGTGCTGTCTGTAGGTCTATAGTAATCGGGCAAAATGTTTTCAAATTAAATCTAGAATATGGATGTTATAACAATAGCAGCTCTTTTCATCTAGAGCCCCACATGGCAAGCACTCTCCATCCCCCCGGCTTCCCATGGGCATTCCTGGTGGACCGGTAACATTTAAAAGCAACTGCCCGTCAGGGACATTAATTTGAGATCAGGCTAATACTTGGACCTACAGGTCTGTAGGCTCCAAAGCCTGTGCTGCCCTTTAATTTTAAGTGGGAAACCTCAGAGGTGAGACAGATGCCAAATCACCATAGAGCCCATGCCAAAGATGGGAGTGACAAATCGTGCCCCCGCCCCGGCAGCAGCTCAGGGCAGAGAGCAGATGAGGGGTCGGGGTCCCCTGGCCCACCACATCGGAGAGACTGACCTTTGTACTCTGGCTTCAACGCATGCTTACAGACGTAGGGGAACGGCGGCCACGATACAACGCTAAATGCCAATGGCTTTGTAAACAGGTAAGTTATACAGGAGCTCCTATATACAACTGTCTGTAAATATATATATGATTTTATGTTATTTATATGTGACTTGTATGGAAATATGTATGCATCTTCATAAGGCATTTTGAAAGTCTGCATTTCAGTCATACTGTGCTGTGTTCAAATGATTACAACTGTAGCTTTGACACTTCTGATTTTTTAGAAAAGTGTGTGTATAAAGTAGGGTGAGTGAGGTTTGTGAAAGCTAACATCTGAACAGAACCATGATGTTCAAACAAAGAACTTCGCAAACGCTAAGTTTTTACTTTTTGGCTGCTATTTTAAAATGAACATTTAAATTAGAATCCATTCAAAGCACAACAGCATAATGAGCAATCTAATTATGATGTTCTAAGTAACAGACTCATTATAGACTGTTATGTGCAAGTGTCATCACGGAGAGAAATGCGGTGTTTTATTCCAGGGCTCGCTATGCGTGGATCTCCGGAGGAGGACGCCCTGTGTTTCCAAATGTTCCCTAAAGGGGGCAGGGAGAGGGCGGCCTGAGGAGTGTGATTAGCCGGTGCTCTGCGCGGCAGCCGGCAGCTCTACTGTGTCACAAATAAGCTAGTGGACAGAATGAGTTAGTCAAAGGAAGCCAGTGATTGGAGGCATTTGCAGGCAGCACTGAAGTACAGCAGAGAACCCCCAGGTTCCCAGGTGGGGACACAGGGAAGCCCAGGCAGAAGGAGGGACCGTTGTCCCGGAGAGGAGGTGTTGGGGTCTGTTCACGTCCGGTGCTGAGTGTAGGCCTGGCTGGGAAAACAGTGGGTCCAGAACTGGGGGTGTCTCTCCCCAGCCAGCACTGCCTGGCTCTTCTAAGGACCCACTTGCATGTGGTATGACTGTGGCCGAAGCATGAGCGCTCCACTCCGGTGCTCCGTGGCCATTGTCATTTCAGCTCCAGCCAGGAGGGACAGCTCCTGCGCTTGCTGGCAGCTTCCAGACCACAGCTGTCTGGATTTTTCTGCCTTAGGGCTTCTTCAGACGTCTTCGGGTTGTTTTCACCCAGGGCGATTGGCTGGGAAGATCATCGCAAAGGGCAAGTCTCAAGAGTGGAGAATGGTGTCCCCACCCCCCCTGCTTCTTGGCACCATCCTGAGCCCCAATCACCTACGGCGGAAATGAGGGCGCACACTTTGTCTCCCTTCTCTCATTACCTGCTTCATCCTCTGGGAAGAGATCCCAGATGAGTTACCGCTGTGGAGAGCCTCACCTCAGCTTTTGCTTTCAGGGCACCCCCACGGATGCCCACAGGTGACACCTGGTATAGACTCCTTGTGGCAGAGGGGAGATTTGGGGGGAGCTGTTTCTCTGCTGTGACAGGCACACCTCGGGGGTTTACTGAACGGGATCAAGTAGGCATCTCAAGCCCCCAACCCCCTTCTTCCTGTGCAGAACTTTGTCCATGAAGAAAGTTTATGATCTCTCAGTGAAGGAAATTTTAGAGTCCTTTTGCTACATGACCACAGACTGACAACTTCCAATGCCAAGAACCTTAACCCCTGAGGCATCTGTCCCCTGGTTGAACAGTTCCCGTTGCTAGAAATCTTGTTCATTAGTTGGCTAATGAACCCAGTTGGCTTCTCTGTGACAGCCACCCCTCGGGCACCTGGGCTCAAGCGAAGTAGTTCTCAGTGGCTTCTCCCATGATGAGACTTGAGGACAATCCCTGAATGTTTCTCTGAGACCAGGTTTTATTTTTTATTTTATTTTTTATTTTTAAACGTTTTATTTATTTCTAGGAGAGAGAGACAGCACGAGCAGGGGAGGGTCAGAGAGAGATGGAGTCACAGACTGAAACAGGCTCCAGGCTCTGAGCTGGCAGTCAGCACAGAGCCCGACGCGGGGCTCGAACCCACAAACCGCGAGATCATGACCTAAGCGAAAGTCGGAAAGTCGGACGCTTAACCGACTAAGCCACCCAGGCGCCCCTCTCTGAGACCAGGTTTTAAAACACATGCAGTTTTTCTCTCCCCACATGTGTGCTTTGTTTTTAAAAGATTACAAGAAAGAAAAATAAGAGACACATGTATATCACTGATTATTTTTAATGGTTTTGTGCTATGGTTTGACCACAGCACTAAGAACAAGCAGAAAAAGCTGATTTAATAACTAACAGCACTTAGAGCAACATCTTTAAAAGTATTGCAATTACAGACCTTAGGTCTAAGAACTACATCACCATTGCTCAGTTAAAAGAGGCAGATACACAACAGTTGGAAATATTTCTCTGTATATAACTGGAAATTATGTTGAAAGTAAGCACAAATGGCTGTTAAACACTTTAACGACTTCTGATTATCAGAGCTCCCATGAACTACTGAAAAGTTCATACACAGTTTGTACTTTTTGAGTAGGCTGCTTTATAATAAAAATTAAATGAACTAAATGCTGTGAATAGTGTTGTACACATTTTAAAATAGCTTTAAGCTAGACAAATACAATTAGAAAACGTGATTTTTGAAAGCCGTGAAATGAAAAATAGCAATATACTGACAAGCACATTAAAATAAACCAGTATCATTAACAGTAAAGTTTAAGCCTCAGTTCTGTAGAAAGGAAGCAATGGTGCGGTAACACACTTTAGTACCTCTGAGTCTAGAACATTCTCTGATGACACTCACGCTCAGAAGTTCTCCCAAGAGATGGAACCTGGAAGGATGGAAGTGTTGCTCCTGAGAGCAGGGAGCCTTGGCTCCTGATGCCTAACCAGAAGCACCAGGGGCCCCTGCAGGACACGGGGGAGCAGACGGCGGGGGGCGGACAGGACAGAGCACGCACGAGGTTAACAATCTTGTCATGCCCCTTCCAGAACAGACAGTGAGAGAAGGGCTGGTCTCTAGTCCTTCAGCATCAAAAGCTGCACTGTAGAGGTGTTTTCAGTTTAAGGATAATCGGTAATAATTTGCTTTCTGGAGGATAAGGGCATGATTCGCTTGTGATTTTCAAAATCAGAACATACACCACAGAGCAAATCAAAACATGGAGTTTGTTCTTCTGGTGACAGAATCGAGTGGAACTGCCGATCAGATGGGCAAAACTTCACTGACTGCCTTTACAGACAACACTGGAAAGGAGGTGCACACCCGTGGTTCAACAGTGGTTTTAGTGAACACGTGCTAGGCTTCTCTTTTTCTTTCCTTAATATCAGAATATCTGAAGATAAATGCAGAGGCCCTAACAGACACCGACACTGAGCTGGCAGGACAGACGCTGCGCAAGAGTGTGACGGAACATGCAGCTGAAAACGTAACCCCTGACCACCAGCAAAACCTAGCTTGACAAGGTCACCACGAGAAGCCAACAGGAATGGACAGAAGATTCTTCACTTGGCTGGCTGATAGCTAATTCTCTGCGAATGACAACCCAAACGGAAACAGTTTTTCTAAGAGCGGAGTCTTCTCCTAAGTGGATTTATTCTTCCTGAGATACTTTTCCCCTACAAACGGATTAGTTCGTTGGCTCCACAGCTTCGGTTTGTCAAAGAAAAAAAGGCACAGAGAGACTAGGGACACAGATGGCCACAGAGGCCTCTGTACTGAACAAAGTCCTCTGCTGCAGGCTGATTTACTTAACGTGGACATACTTTTTGCAATTTTAACAAAATGTGCACTTTTATCTGGGGGCTGACGTCTTCATTATTCTACAACATAGCATCTTTTCATAAAACAAGCTGCAGAAAATTTTCTATGACACTGGTCCAACTGAGCATTACTGAAGAGATTAAGATGAGGAGCATCTAATGGCAACCAAAAAGCTGTAGGATGTTTTTTAAAGGGTTTTCACAGCAAAGATGCAACTCTCAATCGCTATACATATGCTGGTCATAAACAGTGGCTTGCTTGTTCAGACTTCTTTCCCTTGTGTTATAATATTGATATTTAATAGGAAAATAAACTACATAGACTTTTATCTGTATGCATCCATTTGCAAATTTCCTTACAAAAGAGGACAAAGCACATAGGCATTCACAAATTCTATGCCATTTCTGTTAAAATCGGTATCTATACATTATATTACAGTTATTAACAATTTTTTTTGTTCTACCCATTGGGTAGGATATGTGCATAATATATTCAAGTTATATACAGCACCTTACAAAGAACAGACAACTGAAAAAGCACCATTGTAAGTGAGGCACAACAAAGGTGGGAGCGGAGTGCGGCGGTGGGGGCTCAGTTCCTGGGTCAGCTGAAGTCAGCACAAGACCCCGTGGGGGCTTCAAAGCGACTGGCATGCGGAGCTCTTTGGAACGCCACGGGCGACACAACATGCGAGTAGTGCGTCGGGACCCCCAGCACACTGCACACAGACAAGCACACGCAGAGGAAAAGGAAAGGACGAAAGGAAGGCAGCGCTTTCTTGGCAAGGCATTCGGCTCACACACACCAGCTTCCTGACGCGGCCGGCCTGGGAAGCAGCAGCAGCAGCAGCAGCAGCAGCAGCAGCAGCAGCAGCAAACAACTGTCTAGCCCTGGCAGTAAATTACAAACTTGAGCTACGCAAAAGATGCAGTACTTTGGGTAGGAAAATAACCTCAGCTGAAATCTTGGTTCCTGAAAAACGTAGGCTATGGCGGGTATTTCACACAGTCCGTCACTGACCTCTGGCCCGGGCTCTGGAATCTGCCTTGTGGGGAGCAGCAAAGCTGCTGAGACCAACTTTTGGGATCTGGGGTGAGAGCACTTTCTTCATCTGTGACTTGGGTGGGCAACTGGTACCTATGGTGTTGCTCCCACTGAGGAGGGGACACCCGCCAGCCTGTCCCCCAATCATGTCATTTTATTTAGATTCACCAAGGCCAAGGTGAACATCAGCAGAACAGAGCCTGCGTCACGGCCGTTCAGCGAGGATCGGGGGCGCTGGCAGAGCGAGGAGGCGGGCTTTGGGGGGGCCCTGGTGCCAAGCATGGGCATATGTCTTGTTTTAGTCACATAGACAAAATCAAAAAGTTAACAAAAACCAAGTGTCCTTCCCGTTTTTTTTTTTTTTTTTTCCCCTTTGCACACTGCCAAGCTTTGGGATCTGAAGAAAAAAGGAATACCAACGACATGCAGTTAATGTTGCCACTCTAAGGGGCAAACCTCACTCAGGGGCCCCAGCTCGGCAAACACAGCTGGAGCGTGCTGGGGAGCAGCCCCCAGCCCTGCCTCCAAGTCCCCAACCCCAGGACCCTCCTACAGACACTTCCTAGGCAGAAAAGCAACTGGATGGAAGATGCCCCCTGTCAGGGGGCAACTGCTTCCAAAGGGAAGACTGCCATTTGCCCGGCTTCTAGGTCAGAAGAGCTCTCTAGCAGCGCGTGCATGTGAGCCTGTCCCATTCTTATAAAGTACAGACAAAGGAGATCAATGAAGATATTCAGAAGCCCAAATCGCTGTCACTTGTGCGCCACATTCCTATGCGGGTGCTTCTGAAGGCCTCCCGCTCTGCCATTCACCCCATGCGCTACCAAGAATTTGAGCTGAAATCAGCAGGTACAAGTATAGTCCTCATGACAAATCTTGGTAAAGTTTCATTAACTATGCTCTTCGGCTATCTTGAAATTTCTTGTGGGCTGTGTGTCCATGTGCATACATGGTGGGGAAGATCAAAGGGCATGCTTGCCAAGCTCCTTTAACACTCAATTTTCATCAGGGCCACAGAGAATGGAGCAACTTTTACTTAAGTACACAATTTGTTTAGCAAAATCTCTCTTGTACTAAGGACTGCATTGGTGACTGAAGAACACTAGACTTTCTGAAAAAACAAATATACTCCTGAAAACTGTGTTCCTAGAAATGGGGTTCAACATGCCTTGGGGTTCATGCTCCTGGAAGTCCCGAGACAATGGAGGAACATCACAGCGGGATACCCGGAAGCACCCTTTCCCACCCACTGCTCCTTTGAATGATTCAATTCTTTTACTTTAACACCCCACTGACATGATAAACCTACCACAGATTGCCTACTCTGGTTCCCAAGCCAGACCCGTGTGTCCCCCAAGCATGTGGGCTTCTTGAATATTCACCTCCGTACAAGCTGCCTCCTCACGGCACCCCTTGGCCCACACGGCCAGTGAGGGGCAATGCAGAGAGGCCACTTTTCCAAGAAGCTATGGATCACCTTCTCCCTGTGGTGAAGGAAATTGACTATTAATTCAATTCATGACCTTGGCTTTTAAATGAATTCATTACCGAGGTCCAGCCTCAAGGACCATTAAGTCATGGTTTGATAGGTCTGTGTCTTTAAATAACTATTTAACTCAAAGGGCAATTCTCTAGGGTGGAAGAATGGGACGAACCTCTTCTGAAGGATGATTAAAGTTACTTGAATCAAATAATTGCTTCGCCAATACTGTGGACATCTGCAAAACATTCATATACTTGCAAAGTGACTAGGGCATTTACCAGTTCCTGACCACAGCTCATTTCTTGTAGCAGATGGAACAATAAGGATTGTGAAACCATTTTGAGCTAGAGCGATGGGGGGTGTTCACCCTTTATCAAAATTGCAGGGTTTTTGAAATGGTGACCAACCTCCTTTTGCATCTGACAGGACATCTGACCCATAACCGAGCCTGAGCCGGGCGCTAACATTCCTCTACAGGGTGAGGCGAGCCTTCAGGCCCAGGGGGTGCCCAAGCTGCCTTAGGTGCAGGCCTGCGAGCAGGCAGTGGGCTGAGCTGCGGGAGCGGCTGAGGCAAGGGGGGAGGCAGTCTCCAGGTCCGAGTCCAGGCTCCCAGCACCCTGCCTGGTCTCAGGATGCCCTGGGGCAACGCCCGGCACACACACTTTCGAACAGGGTCTGATGCCTCAGTTGCAACTGCTGCCCACCTTTTCTCTCTCTCAAGAGCTTGACTAGTTTTGTGGATCTTAACCGTGTGAAACGGCGGAATCTAATACGGATTCCAATCCTGAAGACAAAACAAAAACCAGCCAGTTACTGACCAAGAGAAGCAGCAGAAAGGAGCAGCCGACAGGACTCGTAGTTCAGAACACTCTCCGACCCCCAGCCCACATCACAAAGTCACCTCCCTGAGAAACCACCCTGGACAGACCCACAAACAGACACGAACACACATGTCCCGGCTCAGCATTCAAACCGCAGAGATCAGAGTCACCGAGCCACCATCCCAGTCCGTTCACTGTTCTACATGCAGAGGCCAAAAGGGCCTGGCCAGCCCAGCGCCGGCCTCGGTGGACAAGCCCTCGAACCCACGGGCTACGTGTGGCTGCCAGACAGGCCAGATGGCGGCTTCCGCAGAAGGAAGTTATCAATTCCACGTGAGAGCAAATGTTTGTAAATACCAGGAATATTAAAGCTAAGACTAACAGTATTTAAAATTAGCTTTCGGGTTGCATTTTAACTGCGTGTTGTGCTTTTAATCCTGTGCTCTTATGGTCGCCGCCCCCTCCCCCGCCCCGCCCCCTGCCCTGCCCTATCTGGTAACTGACTGTCGGGTTCTAGCCACCACCGCACTGGCAGAGGAAGCTCTCCTGGGAGCCGGGGCGGGTCCTGAGCACAGCACTCCTCCAAGAGTGACGTGCAACGGCTTGTTAGGGTCCTCGGCACCATGGTGTCCTCTCGTCCACTCTCCGGGGGCTTTCTGCGCGTGGAGAAGCCACCGGTGGCGTCCCTGGCACGCCACGGCTGGGCGGGCCACGTGGGGACGCCTGCCGAGAGCCTCTCGAGCACTGACCAGCTGTCCAGGCCTGAACTGAACTATCTGCTATCTAGAAAAGGAGAGAGACAACGGGAATACACTGAAAAGTCACGTATTTCAACAGTATTAAGAATAACCACCTTGCATTTTAAACAATTTATTGCATAAAAAATGTATGTATCTGAGTATATTTCATGCTACAGTGAAAAAAAAAAAAAACCTAAATTACCGAAGAAACTGCACTGCTGGAGGACATGGGCAGCACTGCATGATACTGGGTACATAAATGCATGTGTCAGGTTCCGTGTAATAAAGTATGCAGCCTAAGACTAGCAGTCAGAAGACTCAACAAGTCAGAAACGCTGGGATTTAGTATCTCCTCTCTCCCATCCAAAAGTCTCCAAGCGCTTCAGTGATGCGCTGCTACGTGCCACAGACTCTTGCCACACTGCCTTGGTTTCTGTAAGCTGGCATGTGTTGGGCTCCACCCCCAAACACCTTTTCTCACGTGAGTACAGGGAACACTCCAGGTGCTCCTTGGGCCTAATAGGAATCCACAGGTGAGAAGACAACATACAGAACTCCACACAGAACAGTCCCCTCGTATATAAACATTTAGATAGTGCAACTTTCAAAAACACATCATCACGACACAAATGAACTCCTTGCGCTCATCTAACTTCTTCACTTTATACCTTGGCACACAAAACGGGAATTTTGAATCATATTTTTAAAACAAAATAAAAGTTCCACACCTTGGGAGAAAAAGCAAACTGGCCAATACTTCCCCATGATAATATATAATAACGCATCCTTCTTTATCAACTAATTATAAAACAGGCCATTCTGGCCTCTTTCTCTGCAAAGTCTCCTTTCATAATTAAATAAATCAAATCCCTCTGTGGGTTTTATTTCATATCTTCAAAGCATCCCTTTCTCTGTGTTCCCATGCATGCCCACCCTTTGCCAAAACCAGCCCCCGTCTTGGCGCCTGTCCCCAAATAAACACTGTTTGTGGTCAGACCGGGTGGAAGTTTGTATTATTTCAGTCTAGTCTGCATGCAATTCCCCTGAAAGGAATCAGAAACAAAGACCACGTTTGCACATTTGGTTTTACTTCGCTGTAGCACGGGAAACGGAACAACACTGTGCCTGGGAGCGGAGGCAGTGCGGCCCTCGTCCCTCCTCGGCTTCTGCCTTCGCCAGTGCACGTCGGCGGGTCAGACGAGGTTCCCGGGCTTCCTGTCCTTGCCCTGGATGGGGAGCACCGTGCCCCCTGAGCTGTCCTGCTGAAACGGCAGTCTGCTCCCCCTGTGTGCGCTGCTGTGCTGGTGATGGAAGAAAGAGGCGCCAGGGTAGTGGCCCATCACCTCGCTGTAGGTTGGGGGCGGCCCCTCCATCCTCCCGTTACTGCTGCAGGTGCTGGCACTTATGCCCGAGTTGCTACTCGGCGGACACGGGCCCCCGCTGTACACAGAAATGTCTATCAAATCGCTGTCGAATATGGTTCGGTTGGGCGGGGCCCTCACAGATTCTCGGTTGAGTTCCCTCTGCTGTTCAGGGTCCCTGAGCTGCAGGGCGCAGGGCCCCTGGTAAGGAGGTGGCTCCTCCCCATCAGACAGGGAGATGGTGGGAGGAAGGTCGATCTCATGCTGCACGTAGGGGTAGGTGGGCTGGAAGCGGCTGAATCGGTCCCTCTGCATGAAGGATGGGGCAGTAAACCTGTCCCTGGACCGCGGGGCGTACATGATCTGCAAGGGAAGAAGGAAAGGGTTGAAGATATCTGTGACACAACAGTGATCACGAACGGGATGGTATCAAGGAAAGTCATGCTTGGTCTTGTTCTCAGCAGTCTGAAGACCTTCCAAACAGTCCTTGAAACAGGAAACAACAGGAAAAGACTATTTCAGGCAAAAAAAAAAAAAAAAAAAAAAAAGTAGTTTCCTTATTCCTCGTGACTTACAGCACTCACTCACTAAACTATAGCTTAGCACTGTTTCACTATGGAGAACCGCGGTTCACTGAGAATTTGGGGCTAATGGGAATTACTGTGTATACATGTTCTGCTGGTTCCTTTAGAATATGATAGCAGTTTCCAGAGTGCAGTAAACAGTAAAAAATTGGAAAAGCACTGTGCTGGGGGCGCTGAGGGACTGCCCGCCAGGTGACTGGGTCTGGGCCTTCATCTGGAGCGAGGGAACCGGGCTGCCAGCTCTCTCACCTGTGGTTCAGAGCAGTGGGGTATAAGTTCAATTGCACACAATGGCTCTTGGAGCAGGTAGAAGGCATTCGGTCTATTTATGAATTACTATAGAACATGTTGCTCTATCGATTATTTAAGAAAATACAGAACACGTGACTTCTTTTTCTTTCCGATTTCTAGGCTTTTCCAGTTGTTTCATTCTAGATAAAAGTTTCCTGATATTTTAGTAATTAACATGAAAAATATTCTGTACTCCAAAGTAAATGTGATTACAGATCTGTTTTCCCAAAATGAATCCAGGTACTGGACTTCTCGCATAATCCTCTCGCTCCTTCCACCATCCGAGTTTCTTCTAGAGAAAAGATATAGATGCACATCTCTACTGATTTCTCTCACACCATATTTTTGACTTACAGGCAAAAAACTATGTTATTTTAAAACCCACATTAGTTTTTTTAACGTGCGGTTTACTTATTTATTTTGAGAGAGACAGTGCACAAATGGGGAAGGGCAGAGAGAGGGGGGACAGCAAGCCTGACCGGGAGCTCAAACTCACAAACCGTGAGCTCAGATGCTTAACTGACCGAGCCAGTCATATTATTAACCTGGGAGATGTATTTATAAACTGTGCCCACATCGGCCAAGACTCATTATTAGGAGCTTATGGGATCATGTAAAGATCAGTGATTCTCAACCTGGTTCTCTAAGGAGCACAGATAATCCCTAGGACATTCTAGAGGAAAAACTCTTCTCCACCTTTTTAACCAAAGTTCCAGCATGTGCCTTAAGAGAAATGTGTTCTTTCTTAATCTATGCTGTAATACACTTAGCCCTTCCACCAATTTTGTTGCAATGGTTTATTCCCATCCCACCTCCCCCCCGCGCCCCTCCCCCCTCGCGCACATGGGTGTAGTAGCCACCTCGTGCCCCTCCCCCCCAACTCTTGCCCAATCCTTACCTCTGAGGGTCCTGGCCGAGGCCCGGAGCTGTCTGAAGGCCACAGGCGCCCTTCCTGGAGGGGGAGGGGGAAAGAAACATCACAAGAAAATCATTAGTTTCATACAACAGCACTCAAAATCAAGGGATCACAATCTTCTTTGACAGCAGCACACTTGTTTAGAACATGGAACGAATGACCTTTAAAGAACTGGTCCTTTTCACACCTAACATCTAAAACAGAGAACTGTGACCGCAAGGAAAAGTTACAAAGTTTTGGTCTTGGCCATAATATATTTAAAATAGATCTGAATTTGGGGCACCTGGGTGGCTCAGTTGCTTAAGTGTCTGACTTGGGCCCAAGTCATGATCCCACGGTTCATGGGTCTGTGCTGACAGCTCAGAGCCTGGAGCCTGCTTCGGACTGTGTCTCCCTCTCCCTCCGCCCCTCCCCTGCTCCTGTTCTGTCTCTCAAAAATAAATAAACCTTAACAAAAAATTAAAAAAAAAAAAAAAAAAACTAGATCTAAAGTCAAATAGGTTCCACACTATGCAGCTGTGTGTTTGTGATACATTCAAACTGTCCTCAAGCCACATCCAGTCACCACTTGGATCTGGGTAGGCTCTGGATGAATCCAAGCTCTCATTTGGATGCCAACCCCTCGCAAATGTGCATTAACTGCCTCGGGCCAAGCACCAGACCACACCCTTCTGAACTGCAACCGGCTTTGACCTAAGCAGCAGCAGGAGTGAAAGAAAAGCACTACCCAGCCACACACTGGGTTGACTTTCACACTGGAAACTGAGTTTCCAAAGCCCAAATGCCCTTCAAGTGTCCTCTGGTGAATTTATTCTTTAGTCCATATGTTCACACAGGCAGATGTAACTTGACATCTAGTTGTTTAGGATCTTTTTCAAAAAGGTTTGATCAGACTGACAAGGTGATAAGCAAACAGTAGGTATTATTAGGGGTCATTTCTAACACCACAGACTTGTTTACAAGGCATTTCAATATATTATCCCTTTTTAATCCAAATTATTGGCCATTAGCAAGTGTCTGCTGGGCTATTTATTAGCTTAAGGCTTATTACTGTAATAAAGAGAATAAGAACCCAACATCTAGGTTGGCAGTGAGGGTGGAGGAGGGAGATGTCTATATTTCTGGATTCCTAGGAATATACATACAAGACCCTGTGCCATCACTGAGCCTCCTAAAGTCTAAAAATGCCCACAAGTAGACCTTTGAGGTACCACATCTCTAAGTCTTAGGACGCAAAGGTCAACCTTCTCTCACTCCCTTTTGCAGGTCAGAATTCTAATACAAACACTCCCTTTGCAGCTAAACTGTGTGTTTGTCCAGTACATACAACCTGTTCCTAAGATACCCGCTGGGCACCATGAAATCAGTGGCAAAAATATGATCGGGCCCAGCTGTGTTTAGAGGAAGTTGGGGCTTAGGGTCTGACTATAAAATTATGTAATGGGCCATTATGGCTCTGGCATGACGACAGGTGACAGAGAGCCCAAAGTTGACTCTTAATAACGTAGCTGAGCCACACCCACAGGCGGTCCTGCACCAGGGGCAGGCAGCTTGCACTGCACTTCAGAGCAAAGGTTTCTCTGGATCAAAGCGAAACAATCAGTATGACTCTGGGTGGTTGTGGCCACTCTTATACTGAAACCAGCATAAAAAGTAATCCTTGGAGATAATTTCTATGGCTCATAATTCTGCCCTCGCTCCTCTTCCTGTCCTTCAGACAAGCTTGGTGCCAGTCCCGCTCCTGTGCACTGACTGGTCCCTGCCCCGATCCCGAGAACTGGCACCAGGCGACAGCGAGCGTGGCAGATGAAAGCACAGCACCACGTGAAGTGGGAGGCATGTGACTCGGAAGTAGGGGCTTGCACATTTTCTGAAAATGGAAATAACCATCCTCAATGGCATTATTTCCCTAAAAATGAGCTAAACTAGGAAACTGCCCAGAAGAGACCAAGCCTTGCGCACACTCGACCTTCTGTTCACCAAATTCACACTTGCCTCCTTGTCACCGGTTTGACTTGGCGCTTTGTGACCGTCCTGTCCCCGGGCCTCCCAGCAGCACTGGGGCCTCTGTTGCTGACTTCAGGGACATCCTCCCTTCTTGGTTCGTACTTTGACCTCCCTGGCGCCACTGCCTGATCCCTGGGGGTGCCTCCAGCTCTGCGTTTGGTTAAAAGTTGGAAGTTCCTCAGAGCCCCATCTGCAGCCTCTCCTCCTGCAGTCTCCCTGGGTCACTCCCTCTCTCCCCAGCCCCACTGTGGGTGTCTCCTGGATACCCATGGAATGCCAGCACTGACCTGTCTGCACTGGAGCTCATCAGCTCCTCCCCGAGCCTCACGTTCCTCTGCCGAGGAGGCTTATCCACTTACCATGCCCCTAACCCCCAGTCCACCCCCTTGTTGCCATCATTAATATTTTTATAATGATATGACTTACTTAACTATTCACTAACAAGTCCCTGCCCCCACCATTATTCACTTTTACAGGACACGTCTTTTTCAGGCCTTTCACCCACATGGTACACAGGAGACCATTAAAACTATGAGATCTACAAGATGCGATGGTGGAAATAGTTAGGGTCAACAGCCCAGAAAGCTGTCATCCCAGCTCTGTGTTGGTAGTTGGAGAATCCAGACCCAGAAGATGGCCAGAATTCTAGAAAGGCTGGATCCCAGCCAACCTGAAGCTTAGCAACCTGCCTCACTTGGGCCCTCATGCCATAAGCTGCTCTGGCCACTCCCCTCAGGGCTATCTCATGCTGCCCATCACCTGACTGTCCTCAGTAGCACTAACTCTCACACTGCCGGCCCGCTGATTCTTGCCCTGAGGGTGAGGTGAAGTCCTTGGACTATGATCTGACCCCAGACCAGTGTCTTTCAAGGGCCCTATACCATCTTTTCAGATAGTTATGGCCAACTGAACTCAAAGATGTGGGCCCTCTTGTCTAGACCCCTCGGTTTCTTCATCTCCAAACACTAATGGTGACATTTTCAGGGAGAAGGAGCTCATCATACAGTTGGCATCTACTCAACGGCAGTATTTCTGGATCTTCATTATGGAACCAATGTTTATCTCAACAATGAAGGCTCTAATGTTCTTGGCTAATGCTTGTCTTATTACATGGTGTTATACTTGAAATAAGCTGTCAAATAAGATAATTCTTAAAATAGTTCACAGAAATTTGAGCAATAGGAATAAAATTTTGCTAATATTTTTATACAGGCTTAAACAAATTCCTTCCCTTACAGCTGTTTCCTTGTTAGAATATTCACTAAAAGGAAGGGAAGTATTCATTCATTACTTCATCATACATCTACTGAATACTTCCTGACAAGGGGTCTTATTCCCAACACGAGATGATGTGCATAACTTAACAGGCACTATGCCACATCTCCCCATGGGACAGGGAGTTGGGGGGAACAATCCCCAACCTTTTTTGTCTGTACAATCCCCAAGGTTAAGCGGTCACTCCCACCCCTTTGTTCCACTAAAGAAAGCATTCTGGAATGTGACTTAGTTTGATATTTAGGGATCACTTTGAATCAATTCTAGTTAAAAATGTGTAAGGTATATTACCCTCACATCGCTCATGTTGCACCTATTATTAGTACCGGTTACTTGAGACACACATTAAAACTGAGCAGGACAGGGGCGCCTGCATGGCTCATTCAGTTAAGCATTGACTTCGGTTCAGGTCATGATCTCACAGTCCATGGGTTCGAGCCCCACGCCGGGCTCTGTGCTGAGAGCTCAGAGCCTGGAGCCTGCTTCAGATTCTGTGTCTCCCTCTCTCTTTGCCCCTCCCCCACTTGCTCTCTGTTTTTCAAAATAAAATAAAAACATAAAAAAATTAAAAAAAAAAAACTGAGGAGGACAACATATGGGGCACTGCCACACTTGTTCCAGGAAGCTTACAAGAAGGGCATCCAGCCTTGGGTCCCTCTCTGTGTGCGCAGTGCCTTGCATGTATGTTACATATTCTCTAGTTATCTCCCTAGAACAAAGGCACTGTAACAAGAAAGGTAATGACCAATTATCTGATGACAACTTAATACTACCCAGATGGATGACACAGCTATCAACAGAGATGTGGCCCTGTGAGGGCAAGTAAACTCTGAGCTGGTAAAGTCTTAGGCCAGAATCCTGGCCCTGCCACTCTTCAATATGTGACTTCAGGTAAGCTTCCTTAGTTTCTCTAATTTGTAAAAGGAGGTTGTTGTGAGGCTCAAATATACCAATGTATGTAAATTCTTTAGTTCTGGGCCTTGCATGTAAGTGTTCAGTAAATGGTAGCTCTTAACATCACAGGTATTGGCTACTTGTTGTTATGCACAACTAATGTGAGAATAACGTTCAGTTGTCTCTTTTAAAATAATGAGTTCATTGAAATTTCCGTATTTGTTTATTTACAAGATTGCTCCAAAGGTGGCTTTTCCGTCTTTTTCAAAAATAATTTTTTGAGCATAGCTGACACACGATGTTACATTAGTTTTAGGTATACGGCATAGGGGTTCAACAGCTTCGAACATTAGGCTCTGCTCACCACAAGCGTAGCTACCCTCTGTCACCAAAGGTGGCATTTTGAATGGAAAGGCTGGACGCTTGAGACGAGTTTAGGCAAAGTTGCATTTATCTCACATTTCTTCAGAACCTTTCTCATAAGGCCAGAAGCTGATTCCTAAAGGCAGCATCACCCATGAGACCCCTCACAGCAAGTTCTTCCTCACAACTTCCCACCATTGGGTTTCAGCGAAACCCCAGGCACCACACAGAACAAAGGCCCATGTCTGCACGACGACTCTCTGTGCTTTTTAATCGTTAGGTCAACTGGTATCAGCTGCCCACTGAGGGAACCACCATGAGTACAGCCGTCAGCAGAGGCTGCCTCTGGAGTGCACTGCTCCTTCTGGTGTCGTGAGGTGAGAGCAGAGAGGCCGTACACAGGAAGAATGAGAGCTAGTGATAAGCTCATTTTCTCTTGGATCTTCTTTTATTTGCCAAAATGAATCTTTGCTGTGAATGAGTACACTGCTATTTGTCGCACTCACTCATGTTTGATCATCTCTGAATATGGTGACATTTTTGTTCTGAATCTGCAAGGCTGTGGGCAGAGCTTGGCCGGCAGAAACATGCCAAGGGAGAGGCTTCCTCTCGTGACACTGCCCCTCATCCCAGATCCACAAAAAGTAACCTGAGCACCTTGCACCACCCTGGGGGACTGGCTGGTCATCAAGGGGTGCTACTGAATCTACAGTTTACGGAAAAGGGATACAGGACAGTTCTAAATCTTACAGGCTTGAAGACTTGTATTTTCAGACTCCTTTATTTTCTTAATTTATTATTATTTTCTGTAAGTAGGCTCTGTGCTCATCATGGAGCTCAGTGTGGAGCTTGAACTCATGACCCTGAGATCAAGACCTGAACTGAGATCAAGAGGCAGATGCTTAACCAACTGAGCCACCCAGGTACCAGGCACCCCTCATACTCCTTTATACTTGAGAAGTTTGCTTTGCATTTTCCTCCTTCCCACTGGTCAATGAATAGCCACACTGACAGAAAATTTCCTGTTAAGTTCAATCTGCTTGACACTAAAGCATTTGCATGAAAGATTAAAAATAATCACCTAGCTTCCAAAGACTGTCTTCATAATGCAAAAGATCAAGATGTGTTATTTGTAGACCTGGAACACAATGACTGTATTTTTTCCCTTTAAATCTGACCATTTGGTATATTTTAGGGGGTGGGTGGTGAATGGGAAATTAAGACCAACTTGTCTCCTTTTATATATAACATAAAATTTACCATCTTAGTAAAAGTGTGCAGTTCTATGACATGAAGTACATTCTCTTTGTTGTGCAACTATCACAACCATCCAGCTCCAGAAATTTTTCATCTTCTCAAACTGAAATGCTGTCCTCATTAAACACCAACTTCACATTCCTTTCCTCCTGACCCCCTGGCAGCCATCATTCTACTCTCTGTCTCTATGAATTTGACTATTCTCAGTACCTCACATAACTGGAATCATGCTTTTGTTCTTTTGCGGACAGATACAATATTGTGTCCCTTTTTTCACTTAGCATAATATCTTTAAGGTTCATCTATGCAGTAGCATGTGTTCACATTTCATTCCTCTTTAAGGCTAATTTCCATTGTAGACATGTGTCGTATTTTGTTTCTCCATTCATCCACTGATGGATATTTTGGTTATTTTTAGCTTCTGGTTGTTGTGAATAATGCTGCTATAAACAGTGGTTTACAAATATCTCTTTGAATCTTTGCTTTTAATTTTTTTGGACATTTAACCACAAGTGGAGTTGCTGGATCATATGGTAATTCTAAGGTTAATTTTTTGAAGAACCACCATACTGTTTTCCTAGCAGCAGTACCATTTTACATTCCCATCAGCAATAGGAAAATCGTTATACACACACACACACACACACACACACACACACACACACACACAAAAGAGGATGTTTATTATAGGAATTGGTTCATGTGGTTATAGAGACAGAGAAGTCCCACAACCTTCCAGGTGCAAGATGGAGAACCAGGAAAGCTGGTGGTATAATTCAGTCTTAGTCCGGTGCCCTGAGAAGCCATGGGGCCAAAAGTGCTAAGTTTTAGAGTCCAAAGGCCCAAGAACCAGGAGCTCTGATGTCTAAGTGCAGAAGATATAATCCTGCTCAACAAAAAAGACAGAAAATTTACCCTTCCTCTACCTTTTTGTTCTATTCAAGCCCTCCAGGGCTAGGATGATGCCTGCTCACACTGGGGGAGGGCAGATTTTCTTTTCTCAGTCAACTGAGTCAAATGTTCATCTCTTCCAGAATTACTTTCATAGACACATCCAAAAATAGTGTTCTATTAGTTATCTTGGCATTGCTTAGCCCAGTCAAGTCGGCACATAAAATTAACCATCAAAATTAGTGATACTGAGCTCTTCTCATGTGCTTGTTGGCCATTTGTGTATCTTCTATGGAGAAATATCTATTCAAGTCCTTTGCCTATTTTTAAATTGGTTGTTTATTATTTTGTTGTTGAATTGTAGGAGTTCTATATATATTTTGGATGTTATATTTTGCAAATAATTTCTCCCATTCTGTGACTTGCCTTTTTACTCTGGACAGTGAACAACTTCCTTTGATGTACAACTTCTGAATTTTTGAATTCTAATTTATTTATTTTTTCTTTTGTTGCCTGTGTTTTCAGTGTCATATCCAAGAAATCATTGCCAAGTCCAGTTTTGTGAGTTTTTCCCTTGTTTTATTTATTTTTAATTTTTAATGTTTATTTATTTTGAGAGAGAGAGAGAAAGAGAGAGAGAGAGAGCACATGTGAGTGAACACGAGTGGGGGAGGGGCAGAGAGAGAAGGGGGACACAATCCAAAGCAGGCTCCAGGCTTTGAGCCGTCAGCACAGGGTTCGATGCGGTGCTCAAACCCACAAGCCGTGAGATCATGACCAGAGCTGAAGTCAGCTTAACTGACTGAGCAACCCAGGCACCCCTCCCCTTGTTTTCTTTAAGAGTTTTATAGCTTTAGCTCTTACATTTAGGTTTTTGGACCATTCTGAGATAATTTTTTTTTTACATGGTATAAGATGGTAAGTATTCAATGTCATTATTTTGAATACGGACATTCAGTTATCCCAACACCGTGTTTTAAAAGACTGTCCTTTTCCCTTCAATACTGTCTTGGCACCCTTGTCAAAAATCATTTGACTATAAATGGGAGAGTTTATCTCTGGGCTCTCTATTCTATTCCATTGGTTTATACATCTGTCTTTATGCCAGCACCACATTGTTTTGTTACTGTAGCTCTGTAGTAAGTTTTGAAACCAAGAAGTGTGAGACTTCCAACTTTGTTATTCTTTTTCAGTATTATTTTGGCTATGGTGTGTATGTTGGCGGGGGGGGGGGGGGGGAGTAGTAGCTATCTTCCCTGAGATAGAATATGAATTTTTGAATGGACTTTTTTTTCTGCAAAAAAACACTATTGGGATTTTCATAGGAACTATCCTGAATCTGTAGATTGCTTTGGATAGTATTGGCATTTAAAAAATATAAAGTCTTCCAATCACTGAACACAAGAGGTCTTTCCATTTGTGTCTAGATTCTTTCCGCAACGTTGTATAGTTTTCAGGGTACAAATCTTTTACCTCCTCCCACTAGGTTTATTCCCAAGTATGTTAATGGAACTGATTTCTTAATTTCCTTTTCAGATTGTTCATTGTTAGTGTCAAATAGCAACTGATTTTTCCATATCAATTTTTATATCCTGCAACTTTATTTTGTTTATTAGTTGTTTATTAGTTTTGTTTATTAGCAGGTTTTTGTTTGTTTGTTGGAATCTTTATGTTTTTCTATATTTCTGAACAGAAACAATTTTTAATTTTTTCCTTTCTAACCAGAATGTCCTTAATCTCTTCTGTTGAGTTTCTCTGGCTAAAACTTCCAATAAATACAATATTGAATTAGAAACAGTGAGAGCATACATTTTGTCTTGTTCCTGATCTTAAAGGAAAAGTTTTCGTTTCTTTTCATACCATTAAGTATGTTTGTTAGCTGTGGGCCTTTCAAAAGTGGCTTTTATTATGTTGAGGTAGTTTCCTTGTATTCTAGTTTGTTGAGTATTTGTAATCATGAAAAAGTGTTGAATAATTTCAAATACTTTCTCTGGATCAATGAGATGATCGTGTAGTTTTTCCCCTTCATTTTATTAATGAACAGTAGATTGATTGATTTTCATATGTAGAACTATCCTTGCATTAGAGAAATAAACCCCATTTGGTCATAGTGTATAAACCTTTTTATTTTTAGTATTCTACTGAATTCAGTTTGTTAGTATTTTGTTGAAGATTTTTGTATCAATATTCATAAGGGATTTGGTTTATGGTTTTCTCTACTGTTGGGTCTTTGGCTTGAGGGAAATGCTGGCCTCACAGAGTTAGTGAGAAAGTGTTCCTTCCTATTCAAATTTTTTGGAAGAGTTTGAGAAAGATTGGATTAATTCTTCTTTAAACGTGTGGTAGAATTAACAATGAAGGCCTCTGTTCCAGGTTATATTCTTTGTTGTGGGGTTTTGAATATTGATTCAACCTCCTTACTAGCTATAGATCTATTCAGATTTTCTATTTCTTCATGAGTCAATCTTAGTAGGGTATGTTTCTACGAATCTGTCCATTTTAACTTGTTCACAGTACTCTCATAATCTTTTTCATTTCTTTATATTCTTCCATCCAAAGGATACAACGTTTATAGCATGAAAAGAGAGAAACATGTGACTATGACTTACTGGGGCTTCTGCTGTGAGCTACAGATAAAGTCTGCTGCCTTGCATTCATGTTCACCGTGACCACGGGTAAGGCCACTCCCATGACCTGATGAACCTTCTTAGTTTTATGCTTTCAGCTAAACTTTCTTTCCCACATACAGAGGACAACAGGAATCAGATTTAGGGATTGGAAACACCCAGCTCTCTGTGAAACTGGAAACACCTTTTAAAAAGTATTTTTCAAACTGTGACCTGCAGCCTCTTAGAGAACTGGAAAATCAGTGTAAGTGGGTCACAACCAGCATTCCAAAAAATTGAAACAGAATAGATAATGCCTGAGTACACTGTAAGTATTGGTTTGCAAAATTTCTGCCTTAGCTGTGTGTATGAGTATTGTGGATTATGATGTAAAATGTGTTTTTTACTGTTCTTCATGGTTACAAACCCTCTATCTGAAGGCGTCTGATCTAAGTGAATCATTCCTCATTTTAGATGGGATTTAGATTTACACCACTCACTGGAGGGGGCAGCTAGTTTGTGGTAAAGCAAGGGCCTTGCTGGATGTTGTCTTCTATTAAAAGGTTCAGTGAATGAAAAGTATTGTATGGCCTCACATATTTGGAAATCTACTTTCTCCTTGTCCCAGGGTGAGAACTTCAAAGCACAGGTAAAGCTCATCTTTGGATATTCGGCAACACCTTTACCATTTGGTAAAAATACATTTTCTCTCATTTCTTTCTTTTCCACACACAGCCTCTCCACTATCCAAATACTTGAGTATTACTGTCTTTCCACTCTAGATGGCAGTAACAGCTTAGATGCAAAGGTGATACCTCTGGGTATCAGTGACTGTTCTCTCCAGCACTTCCCCCATTATTCCTCCTCCGGAATCCACCATCAGACTTACTTTCAAGACTTAAAATGTCCCTCCCAACTGCTCATTCTAGGGCATATCCCTTAAGAGAAAGATATATCATCCAGGAAGATCTGTTGGGAAGAAAAGGGAATCCTTTATATTTCCAGAACAATACACTGGATCAGGGAGATCTATAGATCCTCAGGAGCAAGCAGAAAAGGTCCCTCTCCTGGGCTTGGTGCTGGGAGAGAATGCACAATTAGACCTTGAGAGAAACCAGTCTGGGAATTAGAAAACTCAGGGCAACAGAGAAATGTGGAGCTACATGCTACTCAGCCTCAGCTGAATCACTTCCTCTTTTGTGAGAGTAAGCCTAGAAACAGGGCAAAGGCTTTTCCCAAGGTCATAGAGATGGCAGGGGATTAACACAGAGCCAGAACTTAGCTACTTCCCTTGGTGTCTTTGGACAGCTCCGGAGAGCATCCTCAACAAAGGCCACAGAACTAGAATAGTTTAGAGAGCTTTTCTTTATTGAGAACAAATTTACACCATTTTCTAAGGACTAAGTAAAAGCAAACAAACAAACTTTACCATTATATTATTAAGCTATAATGTCTATCTAAAACATCACTAAAATTTTTTAATTAAAATTTTCATCAATTTTACTTAAAAATCTGATTTTAGCATGCTTTTGTCACAATACAAATCATGCTCAAATCAGTTACCTTGGTAGTCTACAGATGCTCAGAACATTATTGAAGTTGTCTTCAGCATCAGTTTATGTGAGCAGAGAATTTTTTTTAATTCCAAAAGTAATACACAAATACATCCTTACCATAAAAGTTTTTATTTTATTTTATTTTTTTAGAGAGAGGGAGACAGAACACAAGCGGGAGAGGGGCAGAGAGAGAGGAAGACACAGAATCTGAAGTGGGCTCCCAGCTGTCAGCACAGGGCCCGATGAAGGGCTCGAAATGGCAAACCGCAAAATCATGACCTGAGCTAAAGTTAGAAGCTTAACCGACTGAGCCACCCAGGCGTCCCCTAACCATAAAAGTTTTAACACACAAACCAGGCTCTCTTTGCCTACCTCCTCCAATCCCAGATCCTCCCCAGAGGAAGCCATTGGTTTTCTGTGGGTCCTTCCTGACCTTCCTCTATAGCATTAGTTTGTAGCTGAGAAAAAACATCAGTCTTACTAACTGAGCAACACTTGGTTTTGCACCAAACTGGTATCATTTAGCCTGATCATTCACATCATTTGTAAGATTTAACTCCAAATGTAGTTTGGCTGGTACAAAAAAATCAAATCCATCCTCAGAGAACAAATAAGAAAAAGGAAGATTTGCGATCATTGAGATAGATACTAAAACATAATTTTCCCTTGAAAAATTTCCAAAAAATGACCTGCAAGCTCTGAGGGTAATTCCAAAACTGTTCTGAGCACTGACAACAGCAGTGGAGGGACAATGTGTGCTGCTTGCGTTGCTGTAAAGACAAATCTTGCCTATTGAACAGGTCTTTCTACTTTCGTTCAGATGAAAATCTGCTATATTAACAGCTGTGGCCCAGCAACCTGATCCAAGTTTTGCTAGCAACTTGGCCTCCTGTTTCTCTTGAAGGGAGACAATCTCACTCTGAAGATGCTGAAATTATCTATCTCCCAATACTTCAATTAGATACATCAAAGGGTAAATTTAAACCTTGTAAATGACCAGTCTGGTGGCTTGAGTGCATCTCACTCATTTGGGAAGAAAATGGCTTGATTGAAAGGAGGAAACCTGTGCTTGGAGTTTACAGTAGGTGCTGACCTGCCTCTTGCAGTCCCCGTGACATCAGGAAATGTAGTTTCAGCAGCTCATGAAATAATGGAGAATTGTTATGGGACAAAGTTGACAACAACAAATACCCGTGGTCTTAAAGTGCAGCAAGAATCTCCCTCACCTGCAGAGAAACTGTCCCCTGCCACCTTTCATCTCAGTCCTATGCTAAATAAAGCCAGTGGCTCTCTTCTCTGTAGTCTGGAGTGTCAGAGACATGCCTATTATAACTGCATCGAGCCCTTTAGTTCATTCTTTTGGGCACCTTACTGAAAATAGTTCATTTCTATCATTTTAGAAATGTTTTTTCTAAATGCTTTTCTAAATCTAAGTAGAAATGAGAAAAGGCAGGTACGCAGCAGCCCAGCTCTTTAGTCACAGTGGGAATGAACTGTGTGTGTGGTGACTCCCCCGACTCCCTGCTCCGTTCACCGGGCTTGTGGGCTTTTCAAGCACGGCGAGTTCTGAGCCCATGCAGTGGATTCCTGAGCTGCTTCTAGGGGTGTCCAGAACTGCCCATCCTCAAGCCACCCCTCCTCCTAAGGCCAACAAGAGGAGCCCATGGCCACTTCTACTCTCTTGGCCACAGACAGCAGCCACAGAGAAGACGGGCCTGCTCTGGGGCCTGGGCTCAACTGCAGGGGCCAGAACAAACACATCTGGCTGCGCAAAGGAGACACTGCACTCTGCTGGCCCAGACATACTCGAGTGAATGTCTAATCTTGCAGGAACGATCTTTACTTCCACAGGGAGTTCTCTCCCATTTCTCTGGACACCAGTGGGCCTCCTGGTCTATCTTTGTTTTCACCCTTGTGATAGAGGCATGAGTACAGAATAGATTTTCCCTGAAAAACAACCGCCACTGTGCAAAGCAAATGGTAGCAATGGCACCCCACCCTTAACTGGGGGCTCCCCAAAGAGAGATGGGACCATCGTCGAAAGGTGAGCACCAGCCCATTCAGAGCGGCAACTGCTTCATGGCCCCATCTTGGAGAGTGCCAAACAGGAATAGAGGCTAGTGTGGCCCAATACGCAGACTGTTCATGAGAAAATGTAAATTCTAGTTTTTATGTGAAATCTCCCGATATTTACAGTTGAATCAGGTTTTGTCAAAACACCCTGTGGGGCAAGCCATACACTGGCCACACCTTAAGCCAAGTCTAGAACACGGGTAAGGGAGGGTCCCTGGGTGTGGACTTCCCCTATACTAGGACACTTTGGATCAGAACTCCAGTTTCTGTACTGACACGGCTGGTCACTGCAGTCATGTCCTCATTCCCAACAGCCAGGGGACAAAACAAGTGGCCTCCTTCCCTGAATCCCAACTGCATCTCTCCCCGGGGCCGGTGCAGCACAGACTGTGCTGAGTGCCGCATTGGCGCTGCTCTGTCTCCACAGGGAGGCTGAGGCACCTGTATTTTCACAAGTGATTTAATCCTCGCAGCAGTTACTAATGAAGAAATGCTTGACATGACTCCTTCCATGAATTTTTTAATTGAAATTTCTGTTTTTATAGGTCAAGTGGCTGAAGAGCTATAATTTCATATAGTTGATACAGCTAAGTAAAATGTTTCTGTCTCTCTCCTCCTCAGCAAGTGGCTGGCCACTCTGACCCTGCCCACTTTCCACTGTCCCCTGTCCCCTGGGCTGTCCAGGTGGGTTTGGGCAGCTCTACTGGGTGGGGCTATAGGCTGTCAGAAAAAGCTGCTCATGCCCCCATGCACACCCAGCTCTGCTGAGAAAGGCTCCAGTGATGTGAGCAAATATCTCTCAGGGCCGTATCTGGAATATTTATTCCCCCTTGTTGTTTTCCTTTTACGTGGCAATCTAAAGTAATGAAAAGGGACAGTATCAAAGCTCTGAAATCACATAAACCCAGGCTCTAAAAATAAGCTGAGGCTAGAAAGAATACATAGAGATTTGTGTCACAAAGCCATTCACCGCTCTCGGCCATTAGTTAAGCATTTACTTTTCTTGATTTAAACCTGGGTTGCTATTTTTCAATTTCATCCAGAAATGACTATTTCCAACAAATTCATGGCCAGTACTGTCTTGTCCCTGGGCTCCTCTGGAATGGTGTGGTGATGAAGGCTGACCGGCCTGGGCCAACACAGATTCCCACCCATTCCTTCCTTGGCCAGAGGGACCTGGCGCAGAAAGTGTGCGCTTCCAAAAGACACTTGGAGCTGGCAAGGGTGACCCTGGGTGGGGGCGCCACATGAGGAAGAAGGCGTGTGTGGTGGAATCAGGGAGGAAGGTGTCTTTAACTTTACAAAGCAAACCTCCCAGAATCAGGGTGAGCCTGGCATTTGGCCCAAGGGGGCAACTGTTCCAACCAACCATTTTCCAGAAGACTCTCCCTGACAACTATGAATATTCACAGCTAAGATTCTATCTTATTAACCTTACTACTGCTTTTCCCTTTGGTTGAAGTACAAAGCCCATCAGTGAGCAAAGGGGCAGCTCACAGCATAGCAGTGAAGTTTCCTCAGTCAAATCAGAACATCTACATGTTCAACCTCTTCCTTGAAAATAAAATCCAACTCTTGTCCTTTATTTTTTAATCTGGACTAGCAAGCCTTCTGGAAGAAATATATAAAAATAAATTTAACAAACAGTATTAAACCAAATCACCTAGAAGTTGATAAATGAGATGCACAGCCCTTCTCACACAAGTTTAAAATAAATATAACTTTGGGGCGCCTGGGTGGCTCAGTCAGCTAAGCATCTGACTCTTGATTCTGGCTCAGGTCATGATCTCGCAGTTTGTGAGATCAAGTCCCACGTTGGGCTCTGTGCTGACGTTGCAGAACCTGCTTAGGGATTCTCTCTCTCCTCTCTCTTTGTCCTTCCCCCCTCTCACCTGCATGAGCTCGCTTTCTCTCTCTCTCTCTCAAAAATAAATACATATTTAAAAATAAATAAACAAATAAATAAATAAATAAACCTTTTACTAACATGATCATGGAGACCTCACCTGGTTCTAGAACAAATGAGGCTAAAAGGCTCCCAGAAGTGAGGGGATGTCAGCAATGCACAGACTCAGAACCATGAGATGCTCCCCCACGGTGAGGCTAGAGGGGGCATTCCACACCCACAAGCTGCCAACTAGTGGGCACTGCAACCCCACCACTCAGGCTCCAGGGAAGGTGGGACTTAGATGTTGACATCGTGAAAGGTGCTTCAGTAGCCCTTAGGCATTCTGGTGACAGACATGAAGCTACACAGACAACAGCAACTACAAACGCATCCATCTTCACCAGTCACTGTTCCCCCAAGGAGCACAAACACAAACAATGCCACCAGGAACCCAGGAGGCTCTCAGTGATGAGCTCTGTCAGTAAGAGCAGGGCCTTTCTTGATGTACCATGACTTTCTAGCCATGCATCTGCCAAGTTCTAAGCTCCTCAGTGGAACAGGCTGGTTGGCACAGGTGGTCACCTTGGGATGCTGAAGGAGGGCTACCTGGATGGGCAACTTGAAACTGTTTCATGCTGAGTCCTCATGCCCCATCCCAGACTCCTCCTATAGCCTACAGCCACTGGATATATACAAGTAGCCACTGGAGATCCCTGGTCTCTCCCAATTAGGACTGAAAAAATGCCCATTAGAATTAGCCATCTGGATGCTTCTGATGGTAGCAGGGAGGGTCAGGGGCAACGAAACCTCCTCACATTGTTCCTTCATTATTTTGCTCAGTGTCTGGTTCATGTCCAGTGAATGACTGAATGAACAAAGGAAGGCAGAAATGAGTGGGAAAAACTATTCCCAAGGCAGAGTCTCAGACCAGGACCCTCTGATCATGCTAGGGACCCCCAACGCTTCCTGCCAAGCCGTTGGAAAGTGTACTCTTCACTCCATTGAAACCTCAGACCCAGCCATGAGAGATCCACTTATATTAACAGGCATCCTCCTTGAACAGCAAAGCACCTCTAGGAAGGATGGCACTCAATACTGGTGAGATTAGAGGTCCTCTACTTTGGCACTACTGACATTTAGGGTCAGATCATTCCTTGTCATGGGGGCTACCCTGTGCATTGAAGGATGTTTAGAATATCCCTGCAGTATCCCCAAATTATGACAACCAAAAATGGCTCTCAGCGTTGTCAAATGTCCCCTAGGGGGCATAATCACTCCAGTTGGGAACCATGAGTATAAATTAATCAACTGCTTTTCCAGTACTGTACTAAGGGAAGCAGCATTTCTTGAAAGGCATTAGGAAAAAGAGGTAGACAAGTAGGAGGCAAGAAACCTGGTTGGGGGCACATTCCTGGGTAGACAGAAAGATTGTTAAGTGGCCCACGGTACTGTCTATATTTGTATTTGTGTCCAGAAGAAAAGTAAGGTGTTTTTTTTTTCTCACCCCCTCTCCTCTCTCTTTGGTCTATACATTAGGCCAATAGTCCTAGTCATGACATGGAGCTACAGGCTGGGCCTGAATGGTCTCTGGTCACTGTGTAAAAATACATTTTGAGTTTAGGAAATGCTGAACACAGCGCATTGCTAAGCTCAGCAATATCCATATTCTCATTTTATTGAGGAGGAAAATCCAAGTTTTGAGAAGTTAACAGCACCCAGTCAATGCTGGGTCACTCAAAGAAAAGAAAAAACAGTATAGCAGTAACAAAGGAATGAGACCCTAAGCTGTGTTCAGCCTGCATTTCAGAACTAGGGTCCAGCTCTCAGGGGTAAAACTTTCAGACGTTTAGAAACAAAATTAGGCACAGAGTGTGATAAAGACCTCTGTGGACACAATCACTAGCTATTGATTACCTTCACTTGCTATGTAGCCCTGAAAGGGCATCTAAAAATCACTTAATTACTTTTTTGATGTCAAGAAATAGAGGCACTGTTGCCCAGGAACCCCTGGAACAGGGCAAACACAGGCGAGCCACTGCCCCAGGAAAAGGGCTTGACACAAACCCATTACCCTTTAAAAAAAAGTTTATTTATTTTGAAAGAGAGAGAAAGTGCACACACACATGAGCGTAGGAGATGGGCAAAGAAAAAGAGAGAGAGAGAGAGAGAGGCGGGGGCGGGGGAGAGAGAGAGAGAATCCCAGGCTCCATGCTGCTAGCATAGGGCCCAATGTGAAGCATGATCCCACGAACCATGAGATCATGACCTGAGCTGAAATCAAGAGTCGGATGACCAACTGAGCCATCCAGGTGTCCCACTCAAAGCCATTCCCAAATGAAACAGAAGACACATTCTGAGTAAAAACCAAACTTAAAATTTCACTTTTCTGCCTTTGTAAAATTGTCATTCTGCTACAAACTCTTTGCTAGTAAGGGTGTGACTGTGTGTGTACCTGTCCCATCACCTGACTGGGTCATGGAGCTCCCGGTCTGGGGAGCAGACCCATGGGCAGGCTTTAGGCCACAATGGATGGGGGCAGTGACAGCAGGTGTGGGCAGATCTGCACTGAGGAGTGGAAGAAGGAGTCACTTCACCAAGCAAGGTGAATCAGGTAGAAGCAAGATGATCCCCACAGATTTGCTGTGGGTGGAGATCGAGAGGTGGGTGGGGACCCAGGCTAGGCACAAGGAAAGCAGTCTGAGTTCCCTGTGTGCGGCAACTCCAAATACTTCAGGGTTTGGAACAGAAAGGCAGGGAACTTGGGTAAATTCATGGCAGGTACTTCGTGGAAACTTGAGAGCTGTCTATTGATGAAAATGAGTGAGGATAGTTTTACTTCTTTCCCCCAAGGCTGGGGTCAGCATTTCCAGTCTTTGCATTAAAGGCTTAGGCACAGCAGAGATGGCTGATCCTTTTGCAGTTCTGAAACTGTTGCCGTGAGTATGATTTTCTCTCTGTCCTCTCTATTTAAATTCAGGGGAATTGTGTATGTTCTGTGCTTAGAACTTCAGAAGAGTTAGTTCTCTCCTTCAGGTAACCGAACTGTCCTTATACAACAGTGAGAATCTATAGGCATCAGGGCACCAGCGTTCAGTGAGTCTGCACCTCTCGGGTACCAGACTGCTGGGATGACAAAGGACCCGGGCCCACAAGGAAACCGTTGTGCTATGAGGAGAGCCATGTCAATAGGGCTGGAGGAGGCTAGTGGGCCCAACTCGGGACCAGAGAGACAAAGGAAGGGGACAGCAGAGGATGAGGGAAAGCAAGAGACAGAAAGGGGTTCTTTCTCAGGACTGCTCCCAGCAGCCCCATGGCATCCAGTCTCATCTCTGTGAGTCTGACGGGTGGTGCACAGCAGTCCCATCCCCTCTCTCTCCCCCTGCCTGCCACAGACACAGGACGCCCAGCGAACCTCAGTTCCTCCCATGCGGACAGCAGAGCAGATGCTCTGTGCAACTCTGCAGCCCTGATGGTGTGTGACCCTGTCCTCCTGAGGGGCCCAGCAGCTACTCTCCTATACTTGTTGGGAGCCATGATGGCCTCCCTAGGCTAGTTACCAGACCTCCCTGGTCCTGACACATGCTCTGAGGGGCTGAGCACAGAGTATCATTTTTGCCCACCAGAAAACCAAGAATTTGTAATTGTCTAAACTCACATTCCCAAGCCTTTCACTGAAGGCCTTGAAAATCACAGACTGTAAAAGCAGCTCAGAACAAAAAGTGCCAGTGGCCTTTTGTCTACTAAGCGCAAATCATAGATCAGTTTAACTGAGTATATATTTTATTTTCCAGAGGAGTGTGATTCAGGGCAAGAAGTAGATAGAAACTAAAAATAACAACCTGAGAGCCTTACTGTGGACTGTTCTGTGAGTCCCCCCCACAGCCTGGCCCAGCCCGATCCACCTGAGGAGGCCCTGAGCCCTCATTATCCCGCCCTTCTAGCTCACCCGCCCCCCCCCCCGCCCCCACCCCATGCTGCTGACCTCAGACAAGTGACGGCCTACAGATGCAGGTGGTGCTGCACAAATGCATTACAGATCACCGGACACTTCCAGGGCCGCTTTTCAAAACAGGTCTCCATGTAACAGCAGAAGTGATTTAGAGAAAGAAGCCAAACACAAAAGAGCACCTACTATACGATTCTATTGTTAAACATATTGTTCAGAAGCAGGTAAAACTAATCTGTGCAGATAGCAGTCCAGGCAGTTGTGACCTTGTTGGGGGCAGACCTAGAAGTGGGACCTGAGTGGGTGTCTGGGGGCTGGTCCCGTCTCTTTTCTGATTGGGTAGTGGTTACACAGGTGTCTTCAGTTTGTGAGAACTCATTGAGCTGAATGCTCATGATGCACGTGCTTTTCTTAAAGTATCAGAACCTTCGATAAGGTTTTCAATGCCTGTGGACCATAGCAGGCAGGTTCAAGAGGCCGTCCGGCTTCGGGGCTCGTACTGGCACCCAGCCTACGTGAGGGCTGAGACAGAGGCCTAGGTAGCACCGAGAGGCTCAGGCCACACTTACCGGCTGCGGCCCGTCCTCCTGCCTCCTGCTCGGATGTGGGCGGTTGATGAAGGACCGTGTGGAGACTTTGTAGTGATTCAGCAGGCAGACAATGACCACAACCATCACCGTGACCACCACGACGATGATGATGATCTGGGCAAACTCCAGCTCCGCTGCGATGGAAAAGGAAAGCATATTAGTGACACCCCCTTGTGCAGTCACCCAGTTCTCTGAACAACACACCCACTGGGCACTGAGGGCTTCTTGCAAGCACCTGTTCCTCCCAAGGACCTCATAAGAGACAAGCTGTTTTTCCCCAGGGCTGCTGCCCAAGGCCATTGCCAGACAGACAGACAGACAGACAGACACACACACACACACACACACACACAAACAAACAGGTGAATAACATTTGAGGAAAGAGAGACCCAGGCATGAGGCTCTTTCCAGTATGCCTCCGGTGTTCAGCACAAGTATGGTGCTCAGACAAACCTTGTCTTTGGAAATTTTATAATGAGTAGGGCCTTAGGAAAACATCCTGTTGGCTCTACAAGACCTCTAGAGGTACTGTGTTGTAGCTGATCCCATTCACACATAGAACTCGAATATCTAACCCAGTGTGCAGGCCACCGGCAGGCCGCTGCATGCTGCCCCTTCATCCTGGGCAGGTGGGCCCTGGGGGCCTCTCCAATGTCTGATCTCTGGTCCTGCCAGACAGCCCTGCCCCCCAGGGGAGGTAAGAAAGTCTCACAAAACTGAAGCTGCTCCTCCCAGTGTAATCTCTCCAGGAAAGTTAAACCCATCTTTCTGGTTGGGTCACATTACCCAAAGCACATCCACACAGAATCCACACAGTACACGGAAGGGAAAATATATTGATAAAAAGCTCCAACCTCCTTTACTCAAGGCCCTGCTTTTGGAAGTGTCTCTAACCTTGCAAACACCATATTTTACAATGGGTCTGAAAACAGGTTCCTGACACTGCCATTACAAAGCATTTTCTAACTGCCATTAGCACATGCTTCACATTCTAGTACAGTGCCATGGAATAACTTCTAGCAAAATAGCATACTGAGTTGGCAATTAGAGATGGGTGATTCAAATCCTTCAGTTTTGCAGAGTCCCATTGCTCAAGGTCAACCCTAGAACCCACATTTCCTGCTTTCTAGCTTACCGTTCATGGCTTTGCTGCATGTTGCCCACCTGTTTTCCTGAGTCTCCCCACAGAATGAGAGGAAGTGATTGTGTAGGGGTGTCAACTTAAAGAGTGAGAGGCTCTGGGAGATGGTAAGGAAGACAGCACACAACTTTGCTGTGAGGTGGGGAGGTGTGGGGTTTAGTGAAGAGCAAGAGAAAGGAGAGAGCTCTGTCAGTGGTGTTACTGCCTGGAACCTGAAACACACACATGCATACACCCACAAACACACACATGCATGCACACACATGAGCACAGCAACACACATGTACACACGCGGGCATGCTGCATTCATGCACGCATATTGTGTTTGTATACACACTTGTATGCATGTGTTTGAATACACACAGATGTGGATATACATGCATACAAGGCATGCACATGTACACATGTACACACACACACACACACACACACACACACACTCTTGCTGCAGGACCCAGGCTGATGGCCAGTGGGGAGGTGTTATCTCTTGCTGTATGGGCTCACATTTGGGATGATGCAGGAAAGGACTGGGGTAGCACCCTTCCCCCAATATCTCGCCTGTGTGCCCCCACCATCCATACCCTGGAAACAGAAGGACTGGAACTGGCATGGGAGTAAAAGGGTAGAACTGGATCCCTCCATGTCCTGTCCCGTGACACTACCCTCCACTCTGGCCTTCGGCCACTACATACCCGAGGGACAAAGATGTACAAACATGCTTGCTGGGCCCACTGGACTGCACCTGGCATGGGGCCTATCATGGGGCTGGCCCAATATGCACCCTGGAGAATGGAGAGCCGAGCATGAGGGGACTGAACTGCCAAGCCTGTGTGCTGAGTGGCTGAAGCCAGGTGGGCACAGCCCTAGTGGGTACATAAAGAGCGGATCTCATGGGCATGGCTGACTGAGAAGGCCCTGCTGTTAGCGAGGCCCAGGTTCTGCACTCCCCACCTCACCCGCACCTTGCATGACTGTCGTCGTTCTGTACACACCCCAAGGCCTAACAGCTGATCATCAGGTTAAATCATGCCCTGGAATTGACAAATGTTTTCTTTTCTCAAAAGAGCTTCATTGCTTTACGGACACAGAAAAAGAGGAAAAGTGATGATTATAGTGAGGGGTCCTGCACAAAGTATTCATGGGTTAATTCTTCACCTGGAGGATGTCTTTCTAGGTTATGTTCTCCTGAATACAGAAAGCTATGCAGATAACTGTTTGTAGCAATGCAATCAAATTATATTTTTCATAATTCTGTGGGCATTTGGGGTATACCTGTGCATTTTAAAAGGATTTTTATTATAAAAATAACAAAGATTTCCTTATTTAAACAATTTAAATTATTTACAGAAGGAAATAGTGTACAATGTAAGAGTCCTTTGTAGGCCTGCAGGACTCCCTGACCTCACCGGACCCTATGCTATCCTGGGGTTCACACAGTTCATCCATTGTGTATATCTGTGCATTTGCCTAATAAATAAGGGCTTTCTTCTTTTAATGAGTGGAATCATTGTATAAATACATTGCTCTGCTTTTTTCCATCTAATGTATCACAGGCATTTTAAAACAAAAATATATAAAAGCCAACTTCATTCTTTATGGTGGCTATCTATTTCAGAACACTAATATATACTGGAATTTATATTCTCCAAGTGATAGATGTTTAGGTGTTTTTATTTCCCATTTTTTTCTACTGTGACCAAAAGATTGTGTGTGCATGTGTATGTATCTGTGTGAATGTGAGTGTTGACCCACATTTTAAGTATCCCTACAGGAAAGATTCCTAAAACTGAAATTTCTGGGTCAAGGACATATCCTTTTAAATGCTGACAGCTACTGAGACTCTGCCTTATGAAAAGGCTCTTGCCCCACTTACTTATCAACACTGAATACTCACCCTTCTCATCTGCACTAATCTGATGGACAAAAACAAATATATCTTGTTTTAATCTGTTTTACTAGTAATTTTAGATCTTTCCCTGATTGGCAATTTCTTTTTCATAATCTTATTAGTTCATATCACTATATTTATAATTTTCTCACTTACTGGTAAGCAGTCTTCACATGCTTGACTACAAATCTTTGTTACATGTGCTGCAGGTATTTTCTCATAGTCTGTCACTAACTTTGCTGTGAGCTTCTCTATAAAAGATATACATTTTTACGTCATGAAATACTTTTTCTTTATGGCTTCTAAGCTTCCAGTTTGATTAAGAAGGTCTCCAGTATTCTAAAAATATTTTTACTAAGATTTTTACAGATTGCATTTTTATGTTTTGATCTTTATTTGCTCTGGATTTGACTTCTTTTGGTCTGAGACAGCACATGGAACATTTTATATCTTCTGAAAGACATGAATCTGCTGATCTAACAGCACATTAAAGAGTTCACTGCAAGCGTGAATAAGAAAGATCTTAGTTGTGGGAAAGTGTATGGAATCTTTATTTTATTTTATTTTTAATATTTTTATTTATTTCTAGGAGAGAGAGAGAGAGAGAGAGACAGCATGAGCAAGGGAGGGTCAGAGAGAGAGGGAGATACAGACTCTGAAATAGGCTCCAGGCTCCGAGCTGGCAGTCAGCACAGAGCCCGATGCGGGGCTCGAACCCACGAACCGCGAGATCATGACCTAAGCGAAAGTTGGACACTTAACCGACTAAGCCACCCAAGCACCCCTGGAATCTTTCTTTTAAAAGGACTACCTGCTCTAAGGCTGTGTTTCATCAGCTTTCTTGTCAACATGCTATGTGTAGTGGGCCCTCCCCTGGCCCTGCTGAGGTGCCAACACCTGGACAGCCCCCGCCCCCCACTGCCCTGCAAACGTCCAAACCTGCTGCACTTGCTCCCACGATCCTGCTTTGCTTATACCAACAGCTCTCCAGTGCTTTCATCTCAGGACCCCTCTACACTCTTAAAAGCTACTGGTGGGGCGCCTGAGTGGCTCAGTCAGTTGGGTGGCTGACTTTGGCTCAGGTCATGATCTCATGGTTCGTGGGTTCGAGCCCCGCATCGCATTCCATGCTGACAGCTAGCTCAGAGCCTGGAGCCTGTTTTGGATTCTGTGTCTCCCTCTCTGACCCTCTCCTGCTCACGCTGTCTCTCTCTCAGAAATAAATAAAACATTAAGAAATTTTTTTTAAAAAAAGCTACTGGTTATCCCCAAAAGAGCTTTATTTGTATGGATGGCATCTATTGATGTTTGCATATTTACATTTAATACTGAAAATTTTAAATATTTATTAAAAAAGAAACTCATTAAACTCATTATATATTAACATATATAACAATTATATATGCTACTTTCAATACAAAAATTTATTGATAAGAGTGGTATTGCTTTACACGTCTGTACATCTCTTATATGTCTTTTTCAAATTTCTTTTAATGTTTATTTATTTGAGAGAGAGGGAGGGAGGAAGGTGGGGGAGAAGAAAGAGCACAAGCTGGGGAGGGACAGAGAGAAAGAGGGAGACACAGAATCTGAAGCAGGCTCCAGGCTCTGAGCTAGCTGTCAGCACAGAGTCAAATGCAGGGCTCGAACCCATGAACTGTGAAATCATGACCTGAGCTGAAGTTGGACGCTTAACTGACTAAGCCATTCAGGTTCCCCTGTTATATGTTTTAATAGAAGATAGCTGGATTCTTTTCCCTGCTTCACCTTCAATCTGTTGGGATATGTTGGTTCTGGTTGAGGTATACGAAGGATATCTGGTCTTACTGACCACTAGGCACTGGGGTCTCGGATCCCCAGAGATCCTTGAGCCACACTTTGAGAACTGGTGGCCTAGACTGATTTGACAGCAGACACTCTAGTACAAACACTAAAGTCCTGGACTTCTTGGGGACATTCCTGATGTTAGGATTTGAGATGTGCTCAGAACAGTTCCTGGGCCACTGTCCTGAGTGTTCATGCAAAAGTATAGTCACAGCAGGTTCATCTATGGAGCAAATTACACACAGAGACCCCAGGGGTTCACAGGCATCCGAATAATGCAGAACTTGCCTGGGGCAGGGCAAGAGCACAGGCTGGCAAGAACTGGGTTCACCGGGTGCCACTCACTAAGGCAAGCATCCCATCAGTGTAGCCTAGTTGGCCAATCTGGGTGATATAAGCCCAATCAGAGCCTGGGCCAGCGTGACAGGAAGCTCTTCCTGCAGAGACTGGCCCAGGTCCCAAAGGCCACAGTCCTAACAACCAAGTCCTAATCAGACACAGGAGCAACAGTAAGCACAGCAGCAGTGATTCGGCCCTGCCTGCACTCCAGGGTCACTTGCTGTGTTCCTTGAGGCCCTGAAGTGAGAGAGGCATGTGGAGCTCCTGGGAACGGAGCCTCAGCAGAACAGCACAGCCCCAGTCAAATGTGCAGATGACCTTCATTTTGAACTCTGGGCAAAACACATCAATGAAAACAGACTGCATTCTCAAACACTAACAACTAGAAAGTATAAAGGTTCTACTCTCTACAGGAATAAAAGGGTTCAGAGAATTCTCAGAATGAAAATTAGAGTACACAGTACACAGAGAGAGTGTTCTTGGGGACAAGCATGCTGATGACATCCAGATTCCAGAGAACTCTGCTACTGATAACCTCTCCCTTTAAGACCCTCCCCTCCTTCAAGCTCACAAGGGGGTATGTGAGCACCCTTGCCTCATACTTATCCTCCCACACTCTCTTCTACTTGAAACAGGAAAATTCTACTAAAAATATATCATAAAAGGCAAATTAAGAAAAGACCACATCACTATAGGATATCCACAGCTTGGATGATAGATGGGAAACCCAGACCCCCTCCTCTCTCTCCACACATTGTGTAATAACAGTGACAGGTGATTCCTGGCTTTTCCTTTGCCACTCCTGAACCCTTCACTCCTGCATGGAGACTGCTCAGAAGCAGCTGGGCCCCCACAGTATTTTGTAGTACTCAGATGTGGCTCTGTTGCCAAGGGCCTGATATCATACCGCCTCGAGAAAATAACTCATAGGACAAGTAAAAGACACTTTATATGAAAACAAAACAAAACAAAACAAAACAAAACAAAACAAAACCTCTCACTTTTGAATGCAAGTATCAGATGAAATTCAGCACACCTGTTCTTCAAGGTGTCCATTTTCAAGACATCTGCACTCCAGATCTCAACCACAGACCTTTCCGGAGCTTCTGGGGACCTTACCCAGCAATTTCCTGTACTGCACAGTCAGGGCTCAGGCAGGCTGAGCACTCTTTACTTCCTGCTGAAACCACCATCCTTTCAAGGTAGCAGTTCCTGGCCACGTGTTTTCTCACACATGCATATGCACATGAATGCGCACATACACACATGTACACTCACATCCTCCTGCCTTACACATCATGTCACACCACTGATTCCTCCTCAATGTGCTCCAAGCCTGGGAGGCCCAGGGTGCAAAGGTTGTAGATACAGAGCAACAGACGGTATGGTGAGGCCTATTACCTACCCCATAGGAAACACTTTAGACAGGCCCTGAAGAGGCATATTCTTCAGACAGACAAATGCACATTACTGCTTCCTGAATTAAAGTGGCATCTAGCCCTGTGCCTAGGAACAACAGTCTGTGCGCAGAAATGGGGAAGATGCCAGCTGAGACCTGACACTGCACTGGGGCCTTGCTGACTTGCCCTCCCTCGCCCTGGTCTGCCCACATCTGGCCTTACAAGATGCCATCTGTTTTCTTGTGGCTGGGGAGAGGCAATGTGCAATGGTGTACAGAACTTGGGGTATAAAGAAAGAAAAAATGCTTGTGATTTTGGTTTTGGGAATGGGGTGGGAAGGAGAGGCTAAGGAGAGGATGAATTCTGGAAGAAATATTAAAAACAGAAAGATTAAAAAAAAAACAAACCCTATAGGAATAGTAGAGTCCCGAGAAAATAATAGGATACTTTAGGGTTTCTAAAATTTCATGTGCCCAATATGGACTCTGAACACAGCCCACTTGGCCAGTTTTCCTTGATTCCAATAGATACTGACATCAACAGAGTAATGCCAAAAAGCAACCCATGCAAGGAAAGAATTTTAGGCCAAAGTCAAATTTTCACACTCCCCCTCCTTTCACGGGGTTCTAGTTCATAATGCTATAATGGATGAGTCACTGCAATCCAAACACCAGAAATGTTATAATACATTTAGCCTACAACTTACAGGATGCCATCACAGCACTTTATTACTATAAAAACAGTGACAGTGATGATGGTGATGATGACATCTCTCTACTTTTATAGAAATATCCTTAAAAAACTCCAAGCTCTGCAGTGGTGAATTACAGGAACAGAGAAGATTGTGTGAGGTCTGTTGGTCTAGTCTCTGGTTCAATGAGGAGCTGAACTGACTCATACTAGAGGCATGAGTGTCTGTACTATTTTTAAAGAACTCTGGGGAAGCGTGGTTCTACCACCTTAGGTTCCTAATATAACACTCATTTCTATTTGTGGGATGGTTAACACCATCTTCCATGTAGTCTTTCCTCCATTAATATATCATCCTTCACAGGAGTCCTATTTTCTAAATGTTTAAGCTCCAGATGTGTGATTTATGCCTTACAGACTCGATAAATGGGGGCTGGGGGCAAAGTCTGTGCCTCTCATCAACCCCCTCCTTTCACCTGGCCAAGAATACTGTGACGTCACTGTAAGGGCTCACCGCTTTCCACAAATCCCTGCATGCCACCAAAAATGGCTCCTCTGCCACCTAACCAATGGCAGCATTCTACTTTGTGCTACAATCTATTGGGAGCACTGAGACTGTGGCTAGCTGCCACAGGGACTTACTCTGGGCAGTCCCTCTCTCCCCGTGTGAGCTTTCCTAGGTCCTCACCATGATTCAGACACAGCGACCAAGTATCTGCATTTCCTGGGAAGGGCGGGTGTGGTGAGATAGATGACAGCCCAGGGTGGGGGGTGGGGTGCCTTACTCTTTATTTATGGCTCTGTGACACTTTTAAAGCACTGAATGTTCCTAAATGCTGGTAAATTCTTTCCCCAATCCTACAGAGACAGGACAGTGGGGGCAGGAAGACAGGTGGAGGCAGGAGTTGGAATCTACATGGACCATAACTGCCTCAAGTTTGTGAACTGTTAGTTTAAAAATACTCTTGGAGACTTTAATGGCTGAATGAAAATTCACACTCATTAAACACCATAGTTTGGGGGGGAAATCCAGCCTGTGTTATATGAATAACTTCACAGCTTGAAGTTCAGAAGGCAAACAGTAAGAGCTGTAATAATGATGATTATCTTATATATTTTGAATTTTCTTTTCCTTGGGTGGGTTGGCTACTCCAGTCTTATCCCATAACAAGTAGAGCAAAAGAAAGGGAAAAGAACCACCCCACAGAAATACCCCAAATTGGTGTCCATCACCTCCCAGCTTTATCTTCCTTAAGAAGCTCTTTCCTAACCACTTGATGACAGGCTCACTACCCTTGGTGTGGGGGGTGGTCCCTAGCACACAGCTGCACTCTGCCATAGTACTATCACTTATAGAGCCCATTTTCTGGAGTAAGGTCTGGGATAGTACCTTGATCTTTTCTAGTATCTTGAGTAGGTAGCACATGACCGGCACAAAGTCAGTGTTCATTTTAGATAAAATGCTAAAGAAATCCCTAGAAGGAAGGCTCCCAATTGCCTAATCTGCTTTTAACAGTGTCTAGCACAGAACTGTATTCCACCAAAAACTAATGACTTCAGTGATAAAGTTTTGCCAAGGGTTTTCCTATTTCATAAAAGTTATTCAATTATTACTATTCTAGGCAGTGTGAATGGTCCCTGGAAAAAGAACCTCATGGTTGCTATAAGTTACCTGTTTACAGAATCCTATTTATGTTAATATCTTTATATAAAATGTTTTACATGATAATAAACATGGGAAATGATACCTATGTTCTTAGGAGGAGAAGTGAAAGCACAGTGCAGTCAAATGGCACAGGGCTCTCTGAGGACAAGGTATGGTCCACATCTGCCTGACTCTAGCCTGTGGCCAGGTGCTTTTGATGACATTGGCAGGCAAGCAGCAGTGAGCAATCATTACACTGACTACCAAATGCCTAGAATGCAGATGCTGCGAGTCCATCCAGCTGCTAGAATAATGTCTTTTTAATTCACTAAGGTCCAAGCATTCATCTAATACAACTTTTCATCATGCATCTTAGAATCTCGAGTCTCATGATCTCTTCAGAAAGAAATCTAGCTAAATATGTTCCAATCAAAGATGATTGACAGGATTTTCTGAAAACATAGCAGAGGAGTAAGAGCAATTACAAACCTTTGAGAAGTCTACCCCTCTGCTATGTTATAAATGGGAAAAAAAAACCATACATAAACTTATACTTCTCTCTATAGGATTCATTTAAAATCCACCCCCACCCCACCCCCACATTATTAATTTAGGAAAATGTATCAGAAAAAAATATACAGCTGCACAAGTAACCATCTTCTTCACATTTTAGAGCAGTGGCTCCTGAATGATCCCTAGCTAGCAGTCTGTCTGTCTGTCTCTCACAGTCTCTCCTCTCAGAGTCACGGTTTGCTTTCCTAAGGTCTATGGTTACTAGACTGGTGACCCAAGAAACAACCCAGTAAACCGCCCACATCTTGAGAAACACATCTTTTCCCTCAAATGCTGTTTTCAATGACTCAGGGTGAAAAAAAGTACCTACGAGTCTAGCAGCAAGTAATAGCATTTCCGGAGATGGGGTAGGGGGGACTTAGTCTCATGTACAGAACATTTGAAAAAGCAGAACTCCAAAGCAACAAGCCTGTGTATTTATGTATAGCATCTCCAACAGGAACAAACTGATCACAGATGAGAAAGAAGATGAAAAAGCCTAAAACACATCTTCCTACAGAGTCAAGACCTGAAGCGTTCTTAGACCTGACAGACCCTTCTTAAGGAGATACAAATTTCTTGAGAAAGAGTTTCTACTCTTCTCAACTCTGTCCTCAGTCCAAACTTCAAAAACAACCACCACAAACCCCGGAGAGCAGGCATCACCCACAGCTGGCCTCTGAAAGTGTACCTTTGTTCAAGAACAGGTCTTTAAACGGGGCCTCCTTCAGTGTGCTGTTGTTCAGGTGGTCACTGGACATAATCGAGTCCTCTGCCAGGGGGAGTCCAACCGTGATGCAGCCCCCCCTCCCCCAGTTCAAAGCATCCCTTCAGCTTCAGGCAATCTCCTCTTTAGGCAGCACAGAGCAGCAGTTATAGCCAGCGTGGGGTGTGAGAGTGTGTGTGTGTGTGTGTGTGTGTGTGTGTGTGTGCATGCTTCTGTCTGTCTCTCTCTCTACTGTATCAGCAGGGCCCAGCCCAGGTGCTAGACTCAAATGCTGTGGCTCCGACCGCAGACTGTGGCTACCAATTATCAACTGCCATCCACAGAAATCAGGAGCTCTGTGGCAGGAAGTCGGTGGTGTCACAGAGCAGATAACAAGTCCAGGGTCTCAAATCCTGAGAGCAGCCGAACACCCAAAGTTGTATACAGCAACATACAGCAATGATTAGTCTGCATTTCTTGTGTTTGGCCTCACATGGGACATGTTACATGTATAGACCAGCAGAATGCAGCTAGACAGATCATCTTGTTCCACTGCATTCAATAATCTTTTTTAACAGGCAAGTATCAAACCAGACAAGGCAGAAAGGGGGAGACCTACAAATCTCAATCCAATATTTCTTCCCTTGATCTCAGCTAGAAGCTTTCATGGTTGAAGAAATGAAGAGAGAGCTTACCGAGGCAGTGCGTGCAAACAGGCAGGGACGCTTAGCCACTCATGCTTCGCTGCTCTGGATCTGGCTTCAAGAGCACGTCCTGGCTTGAAGTGCCCACAGCGTCCCTCATGCCAGGAGCTAGGTTGCAGGCCATCCTTGGGGTCTCCCTCTCCCCAGAGCCTCTCTCTAACTGATGGGAGCAGTCCGCATGGCTCTTGCAGCTAAGCTGTGCACTGGCAACTGGCAAAGTCATAACCACAGCACGAACCACTCGGTTTCTCCCCCCTCCCGCTCTCACTTCACTGTCAGCCCTTCACTTCTCTCCCCTCTATTTCTCAATGCATGGTGGCAAAAATATACCACAGAGAATGCCGTAAGGTCAGGACTCTCACTCTTAACTATTAGGCAGTTTGAGTTTACAAGGTTCAGAAATTAAAGAATCCAAATGGTAAAGCAGAGACCTCTCTCAGGAGGCTCCTTTTTCCTGGTTCATTTTGTGCAAGCACAGTGTTGGTCTCCCCAGAGGTCTACACGGTTTTTCATATGTGCGTTAAAACATCTCCGGTGCATTCTGATGCCCTGGGGGTATGTGAAGAGACTTAAGGGATGCCTGCGTGTCTGCTGTAGCACTTTTCATAAAAAATCAGTGTGGCCACAGTGAAAAGGGCAGCGTGCCATAGTAATACTGCAAATAACCCCAGCCACAAGCATTGCTGTGTGCTCAGAATAGCCTTTGTTTTTCCTTATTTAGGATAAATAGCAATGACATGCGGACCGTAACAATAGTTTTGGCTGTAGGAGGAGTTGTCAAAGCAAAACTAAATGCTGTTGGTTACTACCAGCATTAGAAATGAAGACAGTTACGTCAGCAGCCTGTCCCTGCTGTCGGTCCCAGCATGTCACCTGGGGCCAACAGCAGTGTTCCGGGCTTGATGTCATCACCAGGTCCTCAGGTTGGCCAGAAGGCACCACTATTTCATGTTTTAATTACTGATGGTGGGGGCAGGAAAGGAACAAAAGAATAGTCAAGAAGATTTTTCAGAGATTTCATGTGGATAAAAGAAATGGGAATTTCAGCAGGAAAATTAACAGTTGCGTACATTTGCATGTGCCAATCAAGACAGTCTGATTTTTCTTGAGCAATTTCCAAATTTAAAACATAACTCTCCTTTCTTGCTCTGCTTTTCTCCAATTTCTTCTCAGAGTCACATGGCTGGGTGAATGAAGAGGGTGAGGCTCAGGAAACTGGGCTGGGGTGTGGTCACCAGGGCAGGGGACCTTCCTCAGAGAAGAGCCAGCATCAGAAAGCATCAAGCTTCAGACACTGTGGTTTTAGGCTGGCCGCAGTCTGAAAAGGCTGTTGGTCTTTGGCTCTCCCTTGTCGCTACAACCTCAGGTCCTTGCCATCTGGGGATGGCACTTTCTAGTCAGTGCAGTGGGAGTGACAAGATCACTCAAAATCAAATTCTTAAAAGGGAATATTCACAAGACTGCATATGACTGTCATGCAAGTCTGTTTTTGAAAATCAAGTAGTCAATATTATGAAAATATTAGTCAACATTATAAAAACTGGCTCCGTCGTTTGTTAATGGATATATCTCATTTTGAAATGATTACAAATAGTCCACTTTGGGGTTTAACATTAGTTATGATGTGTACTTCATGTATCAAAAAAAAAAAAAACCCCAACATATTTTTCACCTTTAATGGCTGCATTGTATTCCACTCAGCCTTAACGCACTTACTGTGTTTGCCTGGCTTCCTTATCACTGGGCATTGGAGCCATGGGAGTCAATTTTAATTAAGCTCCTTGTTTATTCTGTTCAATTGTTCCCAATGTTTAATCTATTTAAAAATCACTTTAAAAGCCTTTGACTTTATGGATGAGTTTGTTTTCAAAACGGTGCCCAAACCGCACAGCAGGCACACGGCTGGCTGAGGTGGGTGTTTACCAGAGCCGCTCTGGGCTATGTTTGACATATGCTGGCCATGCTGCCTGATTAACACCAGTGTGTCACCACTCGTCAGCAAGCACTACAGGGTTGTCAAGGCTAAATCACCAGGTGGTGGTCTTGATTTGTTCTATTTCCTTTTAAGCACTAGCCTGGGAGGGTGCTTCAGGAAGAAAACACAGAGGTCAGACCAGGAGTTCCCAGAAACCAGGGGTTTATGCCTTGATAAATACCCATTATAGTTGATGGCATGTGGATCACCATGCTGGGACTTTTTAACTAATGGGTGCCAATATTTCTCTTCCTTTAATTCAGAGAAAATGGCAGTACACACAGCAGAAGGGTGTGGGAAGAGACTAGTCTGCTGAACAAAAACATGTAAGTAGGAAAGTGTAAAAGCCATTTGCATTCAAGAATTCTTTCTCCCCTCCTGGTCTGTAAATATGGATCTCTAAAATGAGTACTCTGACGGGCTAACTGCTTTTACTAGCAGTTTAAAAAAATGTCCCAAAGCTGTATGTGGTTTCCCTGGGTAGAGCAGAGACCTTGGAAATGGTGCAAGGAAGGGTGGTGTAAGATAGACATTTTCACAGGGTCTGTTGGTAGCAACAAGGACCTGAAGAGCTGTTGTCTCCATAAGCCCACTCTACCAACATCGTCAGGTTTCCGCTATAAAGGTCTTTGTTTCATTAGTTCATTTGACAAATATTTACTATGTGGTTACAGACCCTAGGAGGAAATAACTGGACCTTCAATGCAATCTGACAGACAAGCATTCATTGTAGGGCTGAACTTGTCTTAGGTGCTATGTGTAGGTAGTTACTTATTTAAGAAACTGAACAAGCAAGCTCTAAGGACTGGCTTCCAGCCAGGTCTGAATGTGACAAGCTGAAGTGACTAGGATCATCTGTGACCTCGATGGCCAGAAGAGGCAGCAGAGGGTAGGGGTTTCAGCTCAGGGGCTACTCAGGACTCATTAGCTTCAAAAAATACCTCTGGGTGGTAAAGGGGTGCTCTGCTATACCAGAATCTTTCTCTGTCACATATAACTTGGGTTAGCATCTTGCCCGGTCCAATCCTTGGATTTAATCACCACAGGTTTCTTGGTCATGCCCTGTTGTCTCTCCTCACCATATTCCTACCCTCAAAGGGTATCCCACTCACACCAGAAATTTTCACAGATAAATATTTGGAGAGTTAGGAATATTTTTATAATGATTATGTAGCAGAAAATTAGCATTATGAGCATTTCTAAAGATCTACTGTTGTGTTCTAGGCACTTTCAGGCACCATATATCTTTTACCTTCATGCCATGTTTTCTTATTCCCACTTTATAGGGGACGAAGCTGAGGTTCAGAGAGGGTGAGTACTTTGTCCAAGGTCAAATGGCTACTAAGAGGCAAGCTGGGGGTTGGAATCCTGGGCAGCATGACTCAAAAGCTCCTACCCACCCCACCCATAATTCTACTTAATGCACAGTGAACCTAGAATTATCCAAACTACAGTCCCCTGAACCAACCAAAGTATGTCAGCAGATCAATACTGGGATTTTTAAAGCCTTTCTGCTTGATCCTTTTAGGTACTAACTTGCAAATCCATATTAAAGATTCTGTATCTCCATGTTGCCAGAGGCTCTTGGAACATTTTATGTGTCTTGTATACCTGTTAATGTGACTCCTGTTAAGAATCAATGGCTCTGTCCATTACAAATTCCTATTCTTTGAGGTTTATAACTATGCTGTAAAAATCTGCTCTGAGGTGAAGTTTTCCACATAAAAATTAAGCCCTGGAATTTGGCCTTTAGAAAACAAAACAGTTCATTTTAAGTAAGCTTGCTACGCTTAAAGTCATGAATGAGGATTTTAAAATAACACTGGCTCCCATAGACTCAAAACAAAGTAGTAGTTTGATACTTGTGGACCTTAGCCTATAGCATGGAATAATTTACTAATGTAATCTTAATGTATTGCTTAAAAATTGCAACACAGAGGTTTTTATGTAGAAATATGAATGCTCTGCATATGTTCCAACCACAGTGCTTGATACCCCCATCATCTGGTAGAAATGTCAGCAAATATAAAAATATGCAACACGATAGACCTAGCAAGCTGACAAGGTGGATTAAAAGCTTACTAAATAAGTTTGTCTAAATTAAATAGCCTTAAAATAGCTTCCTAATATGCAATGATACTCCTTATATTAAAAGACTTTGGAGTTTACCTTACAACATTATCTATGCCACCATAACATTTTTTTCTTCTAATGAAAAAAAAGAATTATGTATTATTTTGTTTTTATGGTGATATAGATTTTCATAATGGCTAAGCTACTCCCTACTAAGTAGGTTACACACCTTTGAAAATTGCAGTTACTCTTCTAAGCCCCAGAAAAAAAAAGAAGGAAGGCAATATAAAGTTTTCATGGTAGCTAACTTCTGGGACTAGTTAGACCCAAGTATGGGATCCAGTCCTGCCATCTGACCATGTCAGCTTGATCTCAGCCCCTGTTTCCTCATCTGTAAAGTGAGGCCAAGAATACCTATATCATAGGGTAGAAGGAGGACAGTATAAGAAGACATAACTAAACTTTTACCACTCAAATTCGTCCAAGGAACAGCAGCATCAGCATCAGCTGGGAGCTGGTTAGAAGTGCAGGATCTTAGATCCTGCCCTGGACTTTACTGAACCATAGTCTGCATGTGAACCATATCCCCAGGTGATTCATCTGCACATCAAAGTTTCTTCTTAAACTTTGGTCTAATTCAAACTCCTCATTCAGATTAAATGAGCAAACAGGGGTTTGAAGAATATATGACTTGTGCACACCACATAAAGGAAATGAGAGTGGGCTAAAGGCAGGGTCCACCACCACAGGGCAGGTGTTTGCTACTGTCCTCCCTACTGTGCTAATGGGCTGTTACTGATCCACCCACACCTCTTAGAAAAAGCAATAGGGGTGGACTGTGTTGTCAAGGCTCATAATAATGACGAAGCTAATCAGCTTAAGTTAGGAGTTTCTGGTGTTGGAGTACAATTTCTAGGATATTTGGCATGCTTCATACAAACCTCAGAAGTCTCTGAGGACTTCTGGATATCATGTTAAGACAGAATTCTAATTTTGCTTTCTGGAAAAACTCAACTGCCATGAGCAGAATTTTCTTAAAGACAGAATTATGAAGATGCCGTCAGTCCACTCCTATGAACTTGGTCTGACTCTCACATCTTCCTGGGCCTCTCTGTTCCCTGAGAGAGCCAGATACTGGGGAAGTAGAGTCCTGGCACTTGGGTTCCGGTAACAGTTTTCCGCTTCTTTTTTTTCAGTAATTTTAAAAAAGTTTATTTATTTTTAGAGAAAGAGAGAGAGGGAGAGTAGGCAAGCCAGAGTTGGGGGGAGGGGGAGAGAGAATGAGAGAGAGAGAATCCCAAGCAGGCTCCATGCTGTCAGTGCAAAGCCTGACACAGGGCTCGAACTCACGAAACTGTGAGATCATGACCCAAGCTGAAATCAAGAGTCAGACAACCAACTGAGCCACCCAGGCACCCCACCAGCTTTCCACTTTTGTTGCATGCATTCTTTCAGTGGTCACCTGCTGATACCTCCCCAAACTGTTTTCCTATCAACAAGACTTACTGATGGTGCCTTCACAAAACTGCCATGTCATCCTCAAGGGGGGAACCCATTAAAGGTGTGGAAGAAATGATCAATTCTAGCGTCATCACATTTCAGGTAAAATATGCATATATTCTATATAGAAACACATCAAATATTTAAACGTTTCAAATATTCAATATGGTTATTTAGAAAAACATTCCATTTTGCTTTTCAAACATATTATATTTCTCAATTTCTTCCAAAATCTAGAAGGCTGAATAACCTTCACAATTCATCATATTTCTGAACAGACCATTAAAAATATGCTCAAGATGTTTACAACTCAGATCCTAGATACTACGATTCTATTCCCAGTTCTTAACCCCATAAAAACTTTAACTGCCCCCTGGAGATGGAAATACCACTTTCATTAGCACTCTACTCCAGGCAAACATTGTGCATTCTAACACACATACAGTATATGGCACAGTACATGGCATCAATACTTGCTGTGTGTTACTGCTAAATTACTGAACAATGCTGTGATCATTATTCTTGAAGATTTGAGGGCAGAAGTCCCCATATAATCACAAGCATTTCTTGGACAATCTGAATTGTGGAGGTGAGGTGCACGCTATCGTCTCTGGTGCTACTCTTTGTCTTGCTTATAAATTCTATGATGTGTTTGGGCAGTTCTGAGACCTTTAGGTTCCTGGCTTTTGTTGAGAAAAAAGTCAAAGCACATTCCAGGGTTTTTAGTCACTGTTTTAAAGCAGATGCTAAGGCAAACACTAGAAAAATCACAGGCTAAAATCCAAGTTAATCCAAAATCACATCAGATCTATATAATTACACTCAGTTCTCATCCTTGGCACTTTTAAGTGCCTAGCACACATATACTTTAAAAACAAGAACCACTGGTCTCTGGTATCAGATCGACTTTGAAAACATGAGGTCAATCCTCATTTATGTCAGAGCTGAGCACTCATTATATACCAGTCACTGTGAAGTGACAGGATACAAAGAAAGCCAGGAACTTTCCTGTCCATGATATCCCTAGTTCATCCTGAGCAAGAGCTAGTGAAATACGGAGACTGGCAGAGTGCTCAGCAAGGAGCAGGTGAATGAATGAATGAATGAATGAATGAGCAAACTAACAAACGAGGGTCCTGTAAAAGGAAGAGCTTTTAACCTAAAGAATAATAATAGCTGATACTTATATAGCACTTACTATGTGCCAGAAAGTATTCCAAAGCATTTTACTCATTTAATTAAGCCATTTAGAAGCCGGGTTCAAGGAAGACTCCTGAGCCAAATCCTATTTTTTAGAAGGACCTTGATCAATAATCCCCATTTAAATGATTCAAGGAATGAATGAATTCTGAGACCAAGGCTCTTGGAAGGGCTGAGAGAACACAGAGACCATTTAACTCTACCATCTGAGAAGGAAGTCTTCACATCTCAAGGAAGACACAGTAGGAAGCAAACTTAATTGCACCGTTGGGCAATTATTCCTTTAGGTTAAACTAAGCCAGATTCTGGTAAATTAAGGCTATTGTCTTTTATCCCTTTCCTTTTCTTGGGCTCTGAAATGATGAAGTGGCTGGTTCTACACTGATAGTATAAAAAAGTAAATAAAAATAAATGTAAGTATTGATAAAAATCAGAGTTTTCCAGAAAAAAGCACCTCCCATCCTTTTTTTTCTATCTCTAGTATATTATGCCCATCACCCTTTCTTTTCTTTCTAATTTAAAATGTCCTCTTCATTTAGAGATTCATATTGGAACCCATTCTAATACTGAAAATAGTAATGTGCCTGAAGGAATTGTTCAGCTTAATATCTTATTCATTTGTGAATTGAAGAGGACTGAAACTAAAAGATAATTTTTAAGCCCACTATAATGTCAGTCAGATTTCTTTGTTTAAAATGAGGGATCTTTCTCCAAAGGCAATGAAATCACCACCTCATGTGCACGTGAGCCCCTGATTAACTAGAGATAATGGAGATCAACTAGGCTTTGAGAACATCTTGCCACCATGAAACAGGCAGAAACCCAAATGATCAGGAGAGTACACACTCAAGAGTGCCTTTTATGTGGATAAGGGTGATGTGGTCCTGTTTTTTATAAAAAGTGACCTTAAATCTGTTATTCTCAATAATAAGCACTCAAAATAGTAAAGCAATAGAATACAATAAAATAGAGTGGTAATAATAAAAATGTTTGAAATTTTCATAGGATGAACAGTTTTCTCGCAGAAACTCAATCTTGGTTATACAAATGAAATAGAATTTTTTTTTTTTAATTTAAAGGGCCAGAACTGGTAATATTGCAGATGCCTTTACAACTTTTTCCTTGTCAACTTTGTGTAAACAGAAAAACTTTCCAAACTGTTGATTTATCATTTAATTCTCTTAGAGGCAGAAATCCTGGCCAAGGCTGGTACAATCTGGTCACACATCCTCTTGTTGGGGAGTCTTAGTTCACACAGATAAAACAGCAAATGGAGAACCTTGATCAGATTTCAGATAAATGGCTCCTAAGTCTCTCTGTTGTTATTCTGCCCCCAGAACACTTTGGGGTCTAATGCTGGTCAGGAGACCTGTTTCTATTGCTAACTCTACTGTTGCCAGACTGCCATTAGTAAGTCATATCAAGGCTCAGTCCTCAGATGTTTTCTCACTTCACTCCTGGAGCCAAATGCCAGTGTTTTGCACACTTCAGTCCTTCAAGGCCCACCCTTAGGATTCTTAAAATATCTGCATTCCACCTGCACTATTATTTACTTAAGAGCAACTTTTAACTGGACTTTAAATTAATTCGTTTGAAAAAATTTTAAGCTCTCCTAAGTAATAATATCTATGAAATAACACATGTGATATCCTAGGGATTTTTTTGTGAAGTATATTATTAAAAATTTATAGTAAAAGTAAACTTGAATATTATTTTTAATAGTATTTACAAAATATAAAGAAAAATGTCTTACTATTACCCATTTACTATTTAGTTTCAGTCAATTACTGTGGTCGCTTCGGCAGCACATATACTAAAGTTTTAATCAATTACATAAGGAAAACATGATTTATCCACATATATATTTTAATGTGTTTGAAACTGAACATATTTAAAATATAGTATGGGACAGCTACTTCTAAAGTAGAGGAGTAAGGAGCTCCATCTTCTCACTATCCAGGAAAATAAATAATAAAGACTATTTAAAATTAACCATTTAAAGTCTCTGAAAACTATCCAAAGGGCATACAACAAATTAAGATATATTTAGGAGCCAATTAAGCCTAAAGCAAGAAGGAGGGGAATAATAAAAATTAGGGCAGAAAATAATGAAATATAAAAAGAATAGAGAAAATCAACAAAAGCAAAATTTGGTTCTTTGAAATGATCAACAAAACTGACAAACCTTTGGAAGACTAACAGAGACAAGGGGTTAAAAAAAAGTCTTAAATTACTAAAATTAGAAACAAAACAGGCAATGTCAGTGTGCCCATCTTACAAACATAAAAACAATAATAATGAAATAACATGAACGGTATGTCAACAAATTAGATAACTTAGATATAATGGAAGAATTCCTAGAAAGGCCCGGACTACCAAAATTGATTCAATAAGAAATAGAAGGTCTGAATGTACTTATAACAAGACATTGAATTAGTAATTTTATAAATGCCCACAAAGAAAAGCCCAGGCCCAAATGACATTATTGTTGAATTTTACCAGACATTTAAAGAAGAATTAATACTGGTTCTTTACAAATTCTTCTAAAGAATAGAAAGAGAGAGAACATTTCCTAACTCATCCCAAGAAGTAAATATTACCCTGACAACAAAATCATACAAAGACATTACAAGAACAGAAAAATCTCTTATGAAATCAGATGCAAATATCCTCAGCAAGATACTAGCAAACCAAACTTCAGGAATGTATAATAAAGATTATGTATCATGCTTACTGGGATTTATTCCAGGACTGCAGGTTTGTTTCAACATCCAAAATCAATTAAAGTACTACACCATATCAATAAAATAAAGACAAAAACACATGATCATCTCAAAAGATGCAAACAATGTGGTAATCAAATAATGTGGGACTGGCATAAGGCTAAGTATTACCAATGGAATAGAGAGTCCAGAAACAAACCCTCACATTTACAGTCAGTTCATTTTTGACAAAAGTGCCATGACCAATTGCTAGGGAAAAAGAGTCTTTCCAACAAATGGTAATCACACAACTTGATATCCACAAGCAAAAAAATGAAACTGGTCCTCTTCCTCCACAAAAATTAACTCAAAATAGATCTAAATCTAAGAACTAAAACTATTATAAAATCTTAGGAAAAAACCGTAGGAGTAAATCTTTGTGATCTTTAATTAGGCAAAGTCTTCTTAGTTATCTCACCAAAAGCACAAACAACAAAAGTATATACATAGTAAGTACTTCAACAAAATTAAAAATTTGTGCATCAAGACAATCCACACAATGAGAGAAAATGTTTACAAATCATGTACCTGACTATAAAACTAGAACATACAAAGAACTTTTATAACTCAATAATAAAAAGACTCCAGTTAAAAAATGAACATAGGATCTATACAATTTTCCAAAAAGATATACAAATGACTAACAAGCACATGAAAAGATATTCAGCATCATTAGTCATCAGGGAAATGCAAATCAATACCACAGTGAGGTTCTACTTCACACCCACGAGGATGACTATAATCAAAAGGTTGATAATAACAAGTATCGGTAAGAAAATGGAGAAATGGAAATCCTCCAACACTGTTGATGAGAATGTTAAATGGTGTAGCTGCTGTGGACAAGAGTCAGGCAGTTCCTCAAAATTAATCATGCACTGTATGACCCAGCGATTCCACTCTAGGTATAGAAGCAAGAGAAATGAAAATATATGTCCACACAAGAACTTCTTTATATATATATATATATATATATATATATATATATAAAGAAAAAAAAAATATATATATATTTATATATATATATATATTTTTTTTTTTAAATTTATTTCTGAGAGAGAGAGAGACAGTGTGAGCAGGGGAGGGTCAGAGAGAGATGGAGACACAGAATCTGAAACAGGCTCCAGGCTCTGAGCTGGCTGTCAGCACAGAGCCTGACACGGGGCTCGAACCCACGAACCATGAGATCATGCCCTGAGCTGAAGTCGGACGCTTAACCGACTGAGCCACCCAGGCGCCCCCACACAAAAACTTCTTGTTTTTGTTCACAGCAGTAATACTTGTAATAGCCAAAAAGTAGAAACAACTCAAGTGTTCATCAACAGATGAATGGCTAAACAAAATGTGGATATCCATAGAATGGGATATTATTTAGCTATACCAAGAAATGACACATGCTATACCACATGGATGAACTTTGAAAGCATCATGTTAAGTGAAAGAAGCCTGTCACAAAAGACCGCATATCATATCATTCCATTTGTATGAAATATCCAAACTTGGCAAATGTATAGAGACAAAAAGTAGGTTAGTGGTGGTCTAGAGCTGGGTGCTTGGGAGAAAGTGGGGGTGACCATTAATAGATATGAGGTTTAAATGCACTGATATAGTCATGACTGCACAACTCTATGAATATACTAAAAAATAATTAAATGTCACTTTAAATTGGGGGAGGATTATATGGCATACGAATTATATATCTCAATAAAAACTATGAATTGAAATTTTTTATGATTAATAATAACTTATGCTAATGTTTATAATTTTTAGATTTCCAGCTTCAATGATCAATGAGATTGCTTTTGCAATTTTTGTTTTGTGCCATTGTTTGTAAGCACCTTCCAAGGCGTGAATGATGCTTATTCTCAATAAGTATAAACTTAACCAGAGTATAATTATCAATATATTTTTCCTTTTTAACAAAAATTTTGAAAAACCGGAAACATCTATAAGAATAATGAAGCCATGGGGGAGAAGACGGGGAAAAATAGCGGGGGAGAGGGAGGGAGGCAAACCATGAGAGATTCTTGAATGCTAAGAACAAACTGAGGGCTGATGGGGGTGGGGGAGAGGGGAAGGGGGGTGATGGACATGGAGGAGGGCACTTGTGGGGATGAGCACTGGGTGTTGTATGGAAACCAACTTGACAATAAACTATTAAAAAAAAGAATAATGAAGCATATATATTTAAGCAAGACATTGAGATAAATTTTCAGAGTGTATATAAGTTTTTAATCTCACCACTAGTATTTCAACATTAGTGTTTTCTTTGTTAGCCAGTGGTTCACAGTGAGTAGGAGTTAAACAGTATTAACTGGATTAAGGACAAGCTGAACCTCTACCAGTCAGAATCACCACAGTGGCTGGCAGTGTTAGCTGAGTGGCAGACGGGCAGAGAGACTGAGCCAGGAGCCACCTCCTTTAAGTTCTGTTCTCACCAGGAGAGCTCATGGGCACATACTCTTGTGTGAAGGGGGAAGTTACAGGTGTGCACATATGAATATATGCAAATGCTAAATGAGGATGCTGATGGAAAATCAGGATATAAGAATGTTTGGGAAGAAAAGAAAAATTTTAAAAGGCTGCCCAATGTTCCCATTCCCGTACTCCTCTACTCTTAGGCCACAGGCCAGACACCTAGATGCAGACTTGAGCCTCCCTGTGACAAATGATCACAGAGCATTTCCTATGTAACCATCTCTGGCAAAAGAACTGTGAGGAAGAAGAGAAATCCATGTCCAGGTCAGTTTGCAAAAACCTCACAATCTTGCTAGGAACACAAGACTGGACAACGACAACAACAACAACAACAACAACAGGCAATTAGAAAATTTTGAATTCTATTATTTTGCAAATAGTATTTCATATATTTAAAAATGCTTTTACATACAGACTCTCATTTAATACAATCAGGTTTTCAAATGTGAGTCAGATAATAAATTCATAAGAAATTGCTAGAACCTGAATCACTTCACCAAGATTTTGCTTCCTTCTATGTCCCAACTGGGAACCATGACTTCTACCAGAAATTATAAATTCCTTTTAAAATATTTGTAGATTCTACGTTTTACTTTTCCACATCCCCATTTCTCAACTCAGATTTCCAAAAGTTAAAGGCAACATTAAAAACTGAACACTCATTATTCTGCCTTGGAAAAATCATACCTACACTCTTCATTGTGTAAGATTTTTCATTAAAAGGGTTAAAAGCCTGGTTGGCCACATAGCATCAAGAGACTAAGTTTACAAGTAATAATATTTCCTATACACTCTACCAAATAATATCCATTCTTTGGCCTACACAAGATCTTTCCATAAAAGCTGTCTAAGATAGGTCTTTCACTTTCTAATAATGGTGTTACCCTTTTTCTGGCATCAGAAAGAATGGAAGCTGTACTGTTTTTCAGGCCATGGGTCATAGTCCATTAGGGCAGTCAGTGCACTAGACTGCAACCAGCATTTAAAGAAATAGAATAGAATGGAAAATAGCAAGGATGAGCACCGTGAGATGGTTTGTTTATAATAAGGATAAGCACAATGAGAAGGTGTGTTTGGGCTCTGCCTGTATGTATCTGTGTTTGCACTGGTTTTGATAGATGTATTTCTCACTGTAGGTCAGGGTTAAAAACTTTGAAAGGCACTGGGTGAAAAAGTAACTGACTATTCAAATATTTCATTTCTCCCCAATTAAACAGGGTAAATCATCTCTCACAAAATTCCATTCTTCATCAGGAACATACTAGCAAAACACTAATGAAGGTCTTTTTGAGGTTTGTGGTTGTAATTCAGAAGACTAACACATGCACACTGGGCTAGAATCTGACCCACTACCTGTAAATTGTGTAATTCTGGATTAGTCACATAACCTTCCTTAGTCTCAGTTTCCTTATCTATAAAATGGTCATCATCACCCCTAAGGGTGCCCTCAGGGTGTCATAAAAACCAAATAAAGCAGTATGTGTATAAGTGGCATATAATTATAAAGCATGCATGATTTCTCACTGGCCTCATTTACAAGTGATAGCTGAGTTCAGTATTGGCTCCATTGTTCACTATCCTTCAATTCAACTCTGCACAGACTCTTTAGTGCAGTTGTTCTCAACTGGCTACAGATTTTATCACCTGGGTATTTTACAAATACCAACACCTAAGCCTCATCTCAAACTGACTAAATCGAAACCTTAGAGGTGGGCTTAGGCATCTGTAATTTTTAAAGCTCCCCAGGTGATTTTAGCAGCCAGAGTTAAGAATCACTGTCCTAGACTGGATTACTGGTATTATTTTCCTTATTTTAAAAATTCTGTCTGCTGTCTTTCTTTCTATATATATTCAGACAGGCAGGCATTCATGTACACACACACACACACACACACACACATCCTTTTGGAATTGTTTCTTCATATTGCAGCTGACTTCAGAAACAAAAAACTAAGGCTGATTTACTTAAACCTCTTCATTCCTATTCTAAATTACCTGTGGAACTCAAAATCTTTGACACCAAACCAGTTTATATAATAAAAGTCTTTAATCTAGTCAAATTATTGCCTTGGATATTCTCAAGGAAATCCCCAAAGAGTTTTTATTTATATGGCGTTATTTTAAAATTGTTACAAAAGAGAAGAAATGGAATTCTACAGTGAGTAAACAGAGGACAAGGCTTGATTTCACTCCTTTTGCTACTTTACTCCCTTCTACCACACCTTCACCTCATTTACCTCACCTGAGATGCCCTTAATTCTTAAGGTACCTTTCCTTTTCTTCAAAATCCCTCTTCCTCCTTCTCTGAGCCTCTTCTCTCCCTTTTGACTTTAATTTCTTTCTAGCTTTCACTATGTGAAATCTGATCAATCCCTGCAATCTAAGTCCTGTTATGCTCGTGGCAACCCCCTCCCCCAAACCCCCCGCCGGGGGAAAGATAGACCAAGGAGTGCTAGAGCAGATGCAAGAGTCTCAGGAACATAACTATGGGTTCTGTTAGAGACACAGTCAGAGACAGGCATCTTCCCTCTGCAGCTACCTTGACTCAACTCTTTCTTGACTTCTGGGTTATGTGTAAGTGGGCAGTGCTGTGCTGCCATAAACCATCCCCAAGAAAAACATCAAAACAAGCTAGGCTGTCAGAAGAGTCAGTGGGAAGACAGGCAAAAACTTTGATTCAAATAGAAGAAACATAGTTCTTGCAAACTCTCTCTGGGTCTCTACCAAGAATGTGCCAACAAAAACAAGTACCTTCAGTCTCTCTGGATGAAGCTGAGTGTGTCACGGAGGTCTGAGCTCCTTTTCTACATCTCATGAGCCACCACACACAGACAAAAACCGAAGCTGAGGAAGGCAACCTGTGGGGGCATCAAACTACTGTTTCACTGTCTTTCTCCCACTGCAGGTTATTTTAAAAAGATTAAAAGATTTGGAGGCAGGTACTAACAGTAAAAGAAAAAAAAAAGACAGTGATGGATGATTTAGCTGAGCTTCCTGAGTGCACAAACAGCTGAATGAGGGCACCATAAAACATAAAATCAGTGTTGCTGGACTCTGGGATTAAGGGAGCAGTTCCTTTAAAATAGAGTCAGGATATTTCCAAGGAACCTGTGGTGATCATATGATTCTCTGTGAGGGGATTATGTTGATAGCACAAGAACAATTCTGTCCTAAGAGTACAGAGGAAGTAGACCTAAAATATGTCTTCCAAAATTGAAGCTGCTTATAGAAAACACCAGGTTGAGTCTGTTGCAAACCAAACCATGGGGATATAATGTACTTTTTGTTTCTTCACCTGGTAAGGTAAAACAAACAGATACATTATACTTTTCTAAAAAAATTCTATGGCAAGGGATGTAACCAAATTGTAAAAATAATGCATCATTTTGATGCTATATTAGAAAATATATTCCTTATTGAAACCCTATCTGTGAATTTAAAAAAAGGGATAATAATCCAAAAACTTTCAGAAAATGAAGAAATCGATTGTTTCTAGCCTCCATACATTATTTTATCTATAAAATCCCTGTGTAAAAAATGTTCAGCTCCAACTGGTTCACTCAGAGCAAAGAAACTCAAAATGATATTCAAATGGGTAATAAAAAGGAAGCATCTGCCGGGGGTAAGAGAGAAGGCACAGGTGCATCCTCAAACACAGTGACACCACCTCTACTGTAAATGTCACCAGGGGGTTCAACCTCAATCAGGAAGAAGTCTGTCTTTTCACAGTATCTTCATAAAGCTCTTCAAAGTGTCACTGGGCTAAGAGGACAAGTCAATTATTCTTGTGAAAACAGTATTTCATAGATGAATGATGTTAGACTGTGTCCTACTCAGGAACCTAGAAAATGATGCAACTTACGGAAAAGCTTTCTGAATTTCAGATATGAGGTATTCCTGGAGTCTAAAATAATTACTGGTAACTTAAAGGACATGAAAGAGATCCAAGGTCAGCTGTAATTAATTATTCAAGTTATCTGGGGGCTAAATGTTTAAGGTTGAAATTGACCTCCTTTTTTTTTTTTTTGGTAGACACTATGTAAGCTAAAGAAACAGACAAAGGATTTGATATGAGTAAACAGGATTATGAATGGGAATGGAAAAGGCTTGATCATAAACAACAGTTCTTAAGTACTGGAGAAAAATAACCCCACTATGTACCTGAGCTGGGCAGTGTGGTCCTAGAAAAAAATCCAAGGACCTACAAATCTTTACAAAGATCGAGATACCTGAGAGAAGTTACTCTGCAAAATCTAACATCACATGTCTCTTGAAGATGGGAAAGAGGTTTTAAAAGGAAAGGGAATAGTAATTGCAATTGTTTACCCTTCTGTGTCTTGAACCATTCTACCACATTAACCTAAGCATGGACCCAGGAATTACCAGGTCTTCAACTTATCCCTGTAGGTGGGCTGAGGGTAAATGTGGGTTTTCCTGTGAAGGATGATGAACAGTTGTCTGCTCTCAATAAAGGCCAAAACAGTGTGTTTTTCATATTCCATGCATCTAGCACAGTGCCTGGAATCTGGTGAGTGCATAAAAAGTACATGCAAAGTATACAAGCATGAGACCACAGACAGAATTCTGGAATGAGATGCATAGGACAATGGTTCTCAAAAAGTGTGGTTTCTGGACCAGCAGCATCAGCATTAGTGTCACCGGGAACTTGTTAGAAATGCAAATTTTCAGGCCCACCTCAAATATACTGAATCATATTTTCTGGGCATGAGGCCAAGAATCTGGGTTTTATAAAGGAGACCTCCAGGAGACTGTAATGCATACTAGAGTTTGAAAGCTACTGACCTAGGGAAGGGGTGGCATTTCAAGACAGAAAATCTCCAAGAAAATGAAAAAAGATACAATGTTTTAATATTGCCACCTTCCTAGGCAGTTACATTTCCCTAGGTCTTTCATTTCCTGTAACTGAACTAGCAACCCCTTTTGTCTTATTGATTAGATGTAGTGTAATGTTTCAGGGACACATACACATATGGGTCCACCCTAGTTTTTTAGGCACCCAAACTGTTTCAGATGGAACTATCTGAAAGTTAGATCCTTGAGTACTTTAGTGTGTTTGTAGAGCACACATGTGTGTATGAGTATGTTGGTGTGTTGCAAATAAATACAGAATCAGAACTAGTGTACAGTATCTTCAACTGACCTATTCTGAAAAACTGTACGATGAGAAACAATTTACTGAAAGTGACTCTTGTAAAAATTACAATCTCATCACATGCTCTCTGACTTCCAGTGAGACCAGAGAGAAAATTAATACTGTCTGGAAACAGAGAGCCTCAGAGAAGCCCTTGCCTACACAAGACAGCCTTCCCCTATTTTCCTAAGTACAGCCTCTTTTTATGTAGTTTTACTTAATGATTTTTTTTTTTTTAGGAATCCACTATTTCAAATTAATTTTGTGACTGAATTAATTGGTTCTCTCTCTAACATCTCTAATTTCTCCTCATTTCATATGAAGGTCTAATTTTTTCAAGAATTCCAGAGATGGGGCACCTGGGTGGCTCAGTTAGTTAAGCGCCAGACTCTTGATTTTAGCTCAGAACATGATCTCACAGTCGTGAGACTGAGCCCTGCGTCAGGCTCTGTGCTGAGGGCAGAGCCTGCTTGGGATTCTCTCTCTTCCCTCCTCTCTCTGCCCTTCCCCCTCTTAAAAAATAAAAATAAACATTAAAAAGAAGAATTCCAGAGACCATGATAAACATGTGGACCGTTCTATATTTTGAGTTTCCTCAATTTCCATTATGACTCAGCATTCATTTTCATCTGCAATGGAGAATCCAGAACTAATAGCCATGTTCATTTAAATGAATTTACAAAGAGACTATTGAGCCAATATATCTTAATAATCAAAAGAAAACTCTACTTATGATCATACTGCATCCCTCCCTGATACTCCCCCACTCCATGTGACTCTAGCTCAGAGCATCAAGTAGTTCCTTCCTTCATTTCAAAACCACAATGAATGTCACAGAAAAACTAAGGCCAGAAGGGCATTTAGGTGCTAGAGGAGGCAATGATAAATAATGCATTGGAAGTACAGAAGTAGCTTTCTCCTTTAATTCTTCTACTTGCATTTTAGTTAAAGCAACTGGCCAGTTCATCTTTAGTAGTTACTCTAATACATTTCACAATATTTTCATGAGACTGTGTCTGTTACATAGTTTTCTATCCTGTCACATCTGAAGGATACAAAAAGCATCCATCTATTAAGCCCTAGCAGATAAATCCCATAAACTCCCTGCCCTGCTTCCACCTCATGCAGACAAATACATAATATGCAACTGAGAACATTCTGAAAAATTAAACCTTTTCTTATCAGAAGTCATTTCTACAAACTTCCTACTTGAAATCTTTAGGTTTAGAACATTCAAACCAAGCACAGAAGCATTTTCTCTACATTCTAAATTTGGAAAGCAAGTCTCCTTAGATGACATTATTTCCTCTTTTTTTACTTTGCATTGGCTGCTTTGTCTAAGCTCAAGTGATTCTCTGTAAGAAAGAAAAATCAAACACAAGAAATGAGATACTACTTAATATTTAGGTAGGGAAGGAGAAAATGGAGAAGGAAAGGGAGTGGGGAGGGGAGGAGGGACTGTGTGTGTGTTTCAGAGCTCTGAGGCTTTCCTTACAATGGGACAACTGCTATCATGATCTGACTCACTTGGCTAGTAGAAGAAAGACAAAATACTGTGACTCAGAACCTTTCTTGGCTTCTATTCTGTACTAGGTACTTTTTTTTAATGCCTAAATCACAGTAACTTTAGCTTCAAGGATTTTGCCACACTTTCAGCTTTCATTCACTTTAATTCATCAGTTATTCAGGTATTAACTAACCTGTGCATTACAAAGTATTTCTGATCAGTTTCTTTAAGGGAAGAAGCAGGGGAAATCTGAGGGTTTGGTGGACAAACTAAGCCTCCATTTAGGAGGAAGTAAGTTTACAGATATTAGCCAACTTTCAGCTCTTCTAGTTGATTTGTCCCAATGGCTTCGTTCATTGTTGAGATATTTTTCTTCTAACACAGGTCTTATTATTCTATAATATATTACCAGGAATCTGTAATCTCCACACATTTTAACACTAGTTTGTGTTAAGTAACAGATATTTTAGTTGATGTAGCAATTGTGCTTACATTTGGAGAGAATCTGGGAGAGCAGTTGTTTGCATCAGTAAAATTCATCACCAAAATTAAATGTTTTGATTTTCCTAATGGGCTTCAAAGGGGGAGGGAAACGAAATGTGCTTTTGAAAGATAATCTCCTGGAAGAGGAAGTCTGTACAGAGGCTTAATCAAATCTGGGACTGAAGTTATGTTGCCAAAATTACTAATCATCAAAATGAACCTTTTTGCTCATTAGTGCATTAATACGTGTGGATACCCTTCACCTGGAATGAGCTGCTAATCCCTGTGGTCAGACACAATCCGTTTCTTCTCCCCTCTCTTCACCTTGACATTAAAAGCTTTAAAAAGGCCCCCTTTAAAAACAAAACCCTGAAGGCACTGTTACTTACCACTGAAGATAATAAATTAATGCAGCTTGCAGCATTTATGCCAGAATAAAGAAAGCTGGTAACAGATTTGTTCCTGATGCATTAGAAATGAGACCCTGTGACAAACTCCTGTTCTCTCTCCAGCAAAGCTGATGTATTGACTAGACAGGTAGATATTAGGTACTCAGGCTGTCTGGATGCTATGGAAATCGTGTCGAGTGCATTTGACCATCAGCAATGGGGCCAGACAAGCATGAGGCCCATTCTTATTCCAGCCAGGGAAGGGGTCTTGTCTGCATTCGCCTTTTCCCTGAAAGGCTGCCATATTTGTCAGCTCAGCCGTGTGTAAGATAAGCTCTGTCCTAGTTATCTAATATTTCACCAGGCAGTAGAACCAAAGGGTAAGGACAATCTAAATGCCCACATAGACAGGAAAGCCCGAGTGCCGTCAGGCCCAGCACAAAGCCTGAAGCCCCGACCAGAGGAAGTTTACAGCGGAAGTTAATCATCTCATTTGGAAGGAAAGCTCTGAGGGATTTGGACAATTATGATTTATCCTGGTTATATAATGAATCAGGAGGCAGATCTTAAGGTACTCGCTGCAACATTATTCCCAGATATGTTCTTCACTTTGTTCCCCACTACATGCTCTTAACTTCAATTTATCCTAAATTAAACAGAAAAGAAGTGGAGATATGTAACCACTGGTCCAGAGTTCATGAGAAACAGGTATGAGGAGAGATCACTTTTGCAGCCATTCCTCTGCCTCGCCACCCAATGGTCCATCCATTTCTTAAAGCCTCATGAGTATCAGGCATGGCGCTAGTCATTGATGAGCGCAAGGTGGACAAGTTCTTGTTTTTAGAGAAGCCTAGAGTTGCTGGGAGCAGGGAGGGCATGAAATGATTATTAGTATCTAGGTGTATACAGATATTACAGCCCACAGTAGGAACAGACAGGAAGTACCTAGCCAGTGGGAGGAACAGAGCGCTGGGAAAAGGCTTTCTGGAGGAGATGGCCATTAATCTAAGTATTAAGAAAGAAGGAACAATTAGTCAGATGAAAGAGGGCGGGGAGAAAGGGACCAGATTCCAAAAGAGAGTGACTACTGTGAAACAACGGCTTCGAGATGGCAAATAGCCTGATCTATCTGGGGCAACTCTAAGCAATGTGACATGGTCAGGGCATTATGACCAAGAGGCTAAACAAGGTGGATGCAGACTCCACAACCTGTATGTGGGGGAGCTAGTGAAGAGTGTGGGGGTTATGTGATCCAGTTTGGGCTTCAGGTCAATTGAGTTCTCTGGAGAATGTGCTGTACGGGAATGGATGAGAGGAGCTCAGGAAGATGGGTTAACAGTATTCCAGGGAAGAGGAGATGAAGCCACGAGGCATGGCAGAGTGGGAAGAGAGGGCAGGTCGTGGAAATACACAGAAGTACAATGATAGGACTTGGTGGGAGAGGAAGACACAGGTGTCCAAAAGGACTCCTGGTTATCAGAGTGTTGCATAAAGTGGTTACCAATTCAAATCTCTTCTCTCTGAGGAGTATAACATTTAGTAAGCCCAGGGACACAACAGAACTGTGGAACTGAGGGGAGTCTCAAAGAAAATCACAAGCAAAGCCAGGAAACAATGATGAAACTTTGGCAGCAGGGCCATGGGGCAGCAGAACCCTGTCCCAGGGCATGACCCTCTGTGGATGTCTGTGATGGCAGAGATGGCGCATCCACAATAACTCACACACCTTTGGCACATGATGGGCACACTTACCTACTTTAAAGAGATTCAATGAGTGAAAAACCACATCAGTGGTCAAGCTACCTAGTCTCTTACTCTGTGTGTCTTTGGATAAATAGCAATGTCTCTTAAAATCCCATTTCTCAGTTGATGGTGGTGATGATAAAATGTCCCCCCAAATACCTTAGGGGCCAAGCCACTTTTTTTTGGAACTCTAATAAAACTTACCAACTTTCCAACTTACTTAGGCTCCCAAGCTAGTTTCCTGTAACTATTAACTAGATTCTGAGCATCTGAAAGGCGGTGCTTGGATCACATCCTTCCCAGACAGTTCAGCAGCCAAGTGCACTCATCAAACACATGGGAATCAGGAGAGCAGTTCCAGCCCTGGCCCCAGGAGCTGGGTGTCCTTCAGTGAGTTGGCCATACTTTCTGCACCTAACACTGTCCTCAGCAAATGTAGGCAAATTATATTTCCTCTATCTTCATAGAGTTATTTTAGAAAAAAATGAGATCATACAAAGGAAGTATTTTTTTTTAATTCTTGTTTTTCTTTTTCTTTTTTGTTTTTAATGTTTTATTTATTTCTAGGAGAGAGAGAGAGACAGCGTGAGCAGGGGAGGGTCAGAGAGAGAGGGAAACACAGAATTCTGAAACAGGCTCCAGGCTCTGAGCTGTCAGCACAGAGCCCGATGCGGGGCTCGAACCCACGAACCGTGAGATCATGACCTAAGCGAAAGTCGGATGCTTAACCGACTAAGCCACCCAGGCGCCCCTCAAAGGAAGTACTTTGAAATCTTAAATTGTAATATATTTATAGGATTTGGTAATAATATTAAAGCTAGAGCAACTAGTTTTGGGATAGCAAAGAGCCTACTCTGAGTAGTATTAAACCTCAGAATAAGAACTACAACTCACAGTCTTACAGTACAGGTAAAGTAATTTAAAACAACAATACAAATAAGAGAGCTCCTGGGCAGGAAGTGTTTCAAGGTTCGATTTAGACACCTGTTGAAATGATGTGAGGCCACATGAGAGGTGGGCCATTTAGGGATAGAGCCCAGTGGCAAGCTGGTGAGGACATGGGCCCAGGCTGATGCCTGCAGCCCACCATACTGTCTCAGGATTTCAGCCCACTGGCTACAAGGTATTGAAACCCACATGTTGTCAAATCTCTCATCACATCCATTCACAGGAACCAAAGGGGACAAAGCAGAAGAGCCGCATGTAAGCTCTAGGCCTAACTGCTGGTCTTAGGACAGACACCTGAGAAGGAACTCCATTCACTCTCAAATAGCATGCTCCTCTTAAGTTAATTCACATTCAAAGGGAGGCTTAGATGTAATTCTTTGATTGATCAACTACCATTATGTTGCTCAGAAAACCCACACAGAGCTCAGCACAGCACCTAGCATAGAACAGACAGGGACACATACTCATCCCTTCTCCTTCTTTCCCCAGTAGCTTATTGCCCTTTAGGCAGCTCAAAGATAAAGGGAACTACTGGTTGCTAGGTGCTTCTGTGCCAACCACTTTGTCTTTTTGGTTTTTATTTTCTCTCACTTTTGCCAGGAATTGCCGTGCACACTTTGAGAGAGGAATATATTGAGGCTGAAGAGCATGTTCCTTGACTAAAGATGCATAACTAGCAAGTAACAGTGACTCCAATTCTCAAAGGCCATGCTCATTTCAGTGTGGAGTAGATCATGAAAAGATACATGCATTTTTAAGAAAAGCTCTAAACTGTCAAATGCTGTGACCTGCTCTCCACACACTTACTCACACACATGCATACGCTTGCACACACGTGCACCTGAACATATACAACACGCAGCACACCAGTCCCTAGTAAGTATGGCAGCCGGGCTCAGAGTGCTCAGATGCAGTAGTGCAGTGAGTCCTCAGCCTCTGCCTACTCATGCACTCACCAAGATGGCTTTGCAATTTTTATTTTTAACACCAGTTTAAGTATTTGGGAGCCAATAGAAACCACAGAACTAAAATTACCAGGTTCAAATTGCTGGACAAGCTTTAGAAAAGGATGAATAGAAAATGAATGGTAGACAAAACAGAAGCTAATGCTAAGATGCAATTTTATAGCTGGATGATCTCTAGTTTCTTTTTATAACTGCACGAGTCCCTTTTTCATGTTCCCAGAGAGAAGGCTCCAAAGAATTTAGAAGAGTCTATCCAGAGAAGACAGAATGCAAGCAGCTCAGCTGTTTGAAATATGCTAGACTGTCTCCAGACAGTTTATTAGGGAGACAGAAAATGAGAGACAAGCCTCTGTAAAAACTGCATTCCAAGAAAAACAGATCAGCAGAAACGTATTATACAGAGCACAAATCCAGGTATGAACCACTTGGTAACCCTTTAGTTAACCAATTTCAGAACTAAAAGTTATATGCTATATGACTTGTAATAATTGAGTGATGCTGCTTTTCTCTTTCCCAAGGGCTCCCCTAAAAACAGAACTATAGTTAAAGACATTTTTATGGTTTCATAATCTAGGAAAATATAAAATCCTTAGTGACTATCATTAGGTCCAGAGCCCTGCCTTGCTACAAGGCCATGATCCAGTCAACCAGAAGAGAGGAAGGGTGGTCACTCCCAGGAGAGATCAAGGGATGGGGAAAGTCATCTTGTGTCTCTGTTAAACAGCCTCTCCAGTGGTAATCATCCTCAGGTTCCAGAAGAGTCCTCCCAATAGCTGAAGTCATGTTCCTGCGATCATTTAAGCTTGGAATAAGAGCATCTTTGTCGGCAGCAGCCAACACTCACTGAGTATCCTCTTATGTTTTTTTGGGAGTATGCTGGAGAATTCAGCAGATGGAGACACATCTCTGAGCTGGAGGACTCACCCTCCAGCTGGAGAGATGAGAGATGGTCCTATTATTACACCCCCAGGCATGGACAGCCTCAGGGACTGGGGATGACTGCAGAGGCTGGGAAGGGTGGGGAAGGTTGAAGGGGACTGAGAAAGAATGGAGGCAGTGATGCACACAGCTATGCTGGGGGCCTGGCTGTCTTACTGGAGTAGCAGGGAGCTCAGGGGCCGGGGGTCTGGCTGGAGCACCTCAGGGCCAGGAGTTGGAATTCTATCCTATCAGCAGTGAAAAGATGTGGACCGTTTTGGAGCAGGGGCATATGCAACAGAGGCTAGAAAAAAGGAGGCTGGTCAGGAGGCCCCTGAAGTCATCCTGAAGAAAGGTGTCAGTGGAAATGAGAAATTTATAAGCAAAGAATGTGTGAAAAGCACAGCATTAATAAGGTGGATTCATTTATAGCTCACATGTGGTGAACTAGGGGAAGGAAAGGGAGAGTCATGAGAGGCTTTAAGAAGGAACACTTGATGGGACTTTGCAGCTCACAGTGTCCAGCACCAGCTCTGCACAGACAGGAAAGTCTGATTCTTGCCAAGTACATATGGCCCCCAGATGATGTACAGACAGACTGCATTCCAAAAATACACACAAAAGTCATTTGGAAATGGGAACTAATTTCTCTATAGAAAAAAATATATCACAAATGGTGGTGAGGTGTCCAAGATACCTCACACAAGTCTCTAAGATCCATATGTAACTGAAATACATGCTACAGGCAAAGGTGGCATTTTAGCTCTATTATACATAGAATTTTTGATGATTTTGCCTGTGAAGCCAAATCTAATGTTATCATGTCTCCATCAGCTTAAACTTCAAATTCAGGATGACCCCAGGAATAGCTGAACTATACTGGCATCTGCCAGCCACAGCAATCACCAGCCAAGAGAATGCCCTTCAGCTACCATGTGGAAATAAGAAATTCTCTTCCTTTCAGCCATGCCAGTCATTCATGAAGCAAGAGGTTCCCCTCCACCCCAAAGTTGGGAGAAACTGGAACACTCTGGGCTTAGCGAGTGGGGAAGAGGTGATTTCCTGTTAAAAAGGAATGCAGAGAAAGACAGATACCATATGTTTTCACTCATATGTGGAAGAGGAGAAACTTAACCGAGGACCATAGGGGAAGGGAAGGGGAAAAAATAGTTAAGGAGAGGGAGAGAGACAAACCACAAGAGACTTTTAAAATACTGAGAACAAACTGAGGGGTGATGGGGAGTGGGGAAGAAGGGAAAATAGGTGACGGGCATGGAGGAGGGTACCTGTTGGGATGAGAACTGCGTGTTATATGGAAACCAACTTGACAATAAACCATATTTAAAAAAAAACAGAAAATGGGATGACAATAGAGAAATCAATAAAACAAAGTTAGGTCTTAGAAATGAAAAAAAAGGAACTAGCCCACTTAAATACTTTCCATATATGATCAGAAGACTATACATAAAAAAATCAGATGACTATAACTTAATAATTCCTTCTTTTGTAAACATTTTCTGGATATTTCTCACATACATAACTCACTACTCTCATTTTAAGTACACAGTATTACATCACCAACTCACAGCAACTTAATGGCCCACTATGATCCTTGGCTTGAAAAAAGACTTGGACAACTTTTAAACTGGTCATTGTATTTTCATGAGTTCTATTTTGATCTCTTGTATTTATCCTCACTGAATTTCAGCTTGTGTTTCATCCCATCAAAAAGCAAAAGTTGCCCCAAGCTAAATAGATTAGTTAGTTAATAAGCCAGCATCTGCATCTTATTCAGCTGCTTTTGTGATCTGCAATACGTATCCATAAATATGTATTGCTATCACTTCTCCCAAGGGCGGGCTGTACCTTCTTCCTTTGAAGGTTAATACTTATATGTATTTCTTCTTTCCTATATAGCACCGCCTCCCCCCGTCCCCCCAGCTCATTCTCTGATATCTAGAACCACATGCATCCAACACTGTCTGGAGAAGGACAGTGAAGAAGAAGGTGGTGTTGGTGTTGGTGGCATGTTGTCTGGCAGGTCACAAGATGAGAGTAGGGAGTCATTCTCATCTCCTGGAAAAAGCAGGGTCCCAGATTAGGTTATTTACTTTGGGGGACATTTTCAAGGTGTTCCACAGGAATATAAATGGGTATGAAAATTAGAAAATATAATAATAGCAAAGTAATCATCCCTCAAAAAGATGACACAACCAATTGCTTTATTTAAAAAAATTCACGTAATGGAGTTTACAGCAGGTGCTTTAACTGAAAATCCATAGACTGGCTTCAGGAGTATGCAAACCTCATAACCATATGTGAAGCGTGGTGTATATGCATTTTTCTGAGTTGAGAGTGTTTGGCCTGTGTCACATTCTCAAAGGTTAAGAACTATTGGATATTAGAGGTGGACTCTCCCCACTTGATCTCCTGTCCCACCAATAAGGAGTAGAAAAGCACTGACCTCCTCCTCCTCATTCTCATTCTCATTCCAGCCTCATTTGGGTGTGGAAGGTATGCAGAGTATCTATTTAAAGATAAAAATGGTAGCTCAACTTTAGAGATAACAATAGAAGAGCCCATCCAAGATTCAGGAGCAAGTAAAAATCTCAGGATAAAACTATGCTATGTCATTACTGCTTTTTTTGTACCTAGAAAGTAAGAGTCCATTTTCAGGTAACCTGATTTTGTTTCCTTAAGAGGTATGCCTCACATAGTCAAACTATATTAGAATTAGCCTACAGCAAATCAATTTGCAACTGATAATGCAGCTGGTAGTTTTCCTTATTAAGGTTCCATTTACTCATTAAAGAGGATTTGTATAACATTAGAGATACTACAAAGAAAAGCTGCTCTCTTCTTCCTTCACTTTTTCTCTTTCCCTCACTAAGAATGAATTCACATTTTAGATTTTAGAGAATAAGAACGTCTTTATTTCTTATGTTTTCTCTTAGGATTTTTCTTAAAAACTGCTCTTTTTTTTCTAATTACAATCAACAGAATCCTAACTCATTCTGGCCATATTTCTAACTTACCACATTAAAAAGACTAGCCTCAGCTGAGCAAAGGCTTGTCACTGACATCTCTAGGTGTTCCCCCCGCAGCCAACAAACCAATTTCAATACGAGTCACTCAGACTCAGTACGGCAACTGTGGAGTAGCTCTCAATTCTCAAAAGCTGGTGATCATGCTTTTCTTTGTCCATTACACAACCACTGAAATATTAGTCTCATTTCCCAAAGTAATCAAATTTCTTTCCAGTCGATGCTGGCATGGAACAGCATGCCCAAGAGTTTACTTTCCTGTTAAGAATCCTGTTTGTGTTTACTATCACATCTGCTTCAAATTGCATGGGTTGAAACTTGCAGAAATAGGAATCCAATCTCATGTAAATTCAGACACTTAAAAAAAGGCTAAACCACAAAGCAAAACAAAAATGCCACCAGGATATTAAACACAGAACTTATTCGTTAAATGTCAGGTCAAGACATCCAGTAGTATTTTTAAAATTTAAAGATTCCTTTCCACAGAAAACAACATACTGTTTTGCTTAATGTCAATTCTTTCTCCAAAACCATGTCCTCACTGCCACCAAGGAGGCAGGTGTCCTTAAGAGGTGCTCATGGCCTGCCTCTGGGCCTCCCTCTTGAGATCCCAACACCATCCTGTGGATATCCCTCACTTAACACTCTACCTTTCGCTGCCACAAGACTTTCTTCTGCTACTGCCCTGGATAATGACTTAACTCATCATGTGTCTGTTCTCTCACCCAACAAACTGTAGAGCTGACAAAAGGCCTAGGAGAGTGCCACAGACACAGCAGATAGTCTAGTCTGTTAAGTGAAAAGTGGATGAGGACTTGACTTGCCTAATCCTAGACAGCATTTTTCATCCAACTTACAAGCTTAGTTAAAATAATTTTTAATTCCAATCAGAAAGGTTTAAATTCAGAATATCAAAATGTGATGTGGTGAACATTAAATGATGGGCTATAAACGGGGGCAAGAAATTGGGCAAGGAATCTACTCTCTTGACACTTGCAATAACTTCCAGGAGACAAAATATCCTTTCTAGAGGCTTTCTTCATAGTAACGCTCCCTTTAAATGTTTCCTTTGTATTTCTGGGAGTTTTTCTCATTTTAAAGTATAATCAGTGATTCAGCTGGGGAAGAAGACAAATGGGATGATATATCATATCCCATCCTTATGAAAAAGCTCTGTTCTCTAAGGAGGTGTTGTATGGGGGCAAGAAACAAAAATGGAGGGGCCTCTAATATAAATATTTCCACCAGAAACACAAGCTTAAAACTCTGTATTCCTACCTTGCAGCTACTGTTAGAATCCAGTAGAATCTGATTCCAAAGAGGCAGGAGGGTCTTTGTTTCTAAAACTTCACAATAATCTGCGAGGAGTTTCTGAGAATACTGCCACACTGGGACCCCCTTCTAAGTTCTGGCATTTCAGAGGGCCAACTGGGAGCAGTAATTTGGGAAGTGCTTGCACCTAGCGCCAGAGCTCCATCAGCATCAATGCCCAGGACTTTGAGGCAGCAAGGGCAGTGAATCCTGAGATGGCAAAGTGTGAGTGAGAGCCACATTACTCCACAGCTTTGCAACACCTTGTACAGTAAACATTTCTGGAGTGCTTAGATACCAGGTGCCAGCTGGAGAATAAAGACGAACAGAATGTTATTCCTGCCCCCAAAGGAGCTAGTACTGTGGTGAGGAAGATGTCCAGGTGGATGGGTCACAATGTGACAAGGCTCTAAATAGCACACTGTGGATGGTGGGGAAAGCAACCCGAGGTTGAAGACAACACGGGAGAAGTGCTGCCTTGTCTGGCTCCACCCAAGAGCTATAGTCCAGCCACATTCTGCTTTTTTCCTACAAGACTCTTCAGTAATACAAAAATAATCATGTAACACGTAAGCATAAAAGATGATAGAACAGCCATTATTAAACTTGATAAGAGTTGGACTTTTTCAAATCTGGTCATATTAAAGCCTTCTCAATTGTCAAAGAAGTAAGCATTACAAATGACTGAAAGATACATACTTCTACTAGGTGATCAAGAAATTAAACTTACTTCAGTGTCTCCATCCTAGACTATACATGAAGCCCACAGACCTCAAAGTGGTTATAAATGTCAGCCTGGAAAAGATGCAACTTCTCTTTCATGAAGTTCCTGACCAGAAAATAATGAGATGAGGATATGGCATGGAGTATGTCAACTATAAAATATCTGGCTTCTCTTCCCTCCAGCAGATCTTAACCTGCAGCCTCACCTTCATTACCTGAGAAAGTTCTAAACATGTGAAATTGAATAAGACATCCGTCTCTCCACCCTGAGTTGCCTTCTCTATGTTCCTTCCACCAAAACGTATTACACTCCTCCCAAATCTAACAGAAAATGAATTCCAATCCAATGTTCATTTGCTTACAGTATATATAAGCAACATACGTCTATTCTTGTGACTTCTCACTGTAGCCCAACATACTCCTAAGATTTCCAAGAAAAAAACGGAGAAAAACTTTACAGGAGAATCACTGTGAAGGAAAATTTTCTTTTTTTTTTTTTTTTAATTGTAATTAATTATGAACTTTTATTTTATTTTATTTTATTTTATTTTATTTTTTTTTACAAATAGTTTATTGTCAAATTAGTTTCTACATAACACTCAGTGCTCATCCCCAAAGTGCCCTTGAAGGAAAATTTTCAAAACAACAATTCCTTCAAAATTGAAGAGTGCCCTTCCCAGTGTCCTGTAACAAGCACCGTGTACCAGAAGGAAGAGCTCCATCCATAGAGCAATCAATCACACATGTATCCTAGAAATCACTGGGAATTCGCAAGTCTAATTTGTGCTATGTTGCACCCTCTGTTCTCCTACTATTAGGACAGGAAAATGCAAGGCCTTCAAGTAGAACACTCACAGCTGGTATTAGTGAAAAGTTTCCCATTATGAGAGTTCATGGATGAACAATGATGTTCTGGATGAACAAACAAGCTACCCCAAAACACCACCTGCCGATTACCAGGATTTTGTGGCCCTCATTTAGGCAAAGGATGGTAAACTCTGGGCATTGAGAAACATTAGCAAGAGGCATGACTTGGAAATCATAAAACAACTCTAAGCACATCAACTTTGCTCCCACTAATTGTTCCCTTCTCTGTCTTCTTCTGGGGTCTCTTACTCTATGTGCACTGAAGCACAACAAAAGATTTAGAGAACCTCTTGACAAAGACTGAAGGATCCCTAAATCTTCTAAGGCAAACACAAAAATGAGTAAAAAGGTTGAAGGGTTCTCAGAATCTCCTTCTGTTCCAAGCCCAGATCTGCAAGCACTGTCATCTATATTCAGATCACCAATCAGAGTGCAAGAGCTGAGGGAATTCACAACTAACCTTCAACCACTACTGAATGACAGCCGGCGTAGAAGGTAGCCAGAGGGAGGATGTGATAGGGGGCTGATATCTTCTGATACTTGAAATCCATCATAAAAACTGTAACTTTAAGCCTATTTCACTATTCTCCCAAACAGTTAAAATCTGGCTGATTCTAAAGAATGAATTCTGTATATTCTTCACTCAACAATGATTAATGAATTCATTCTAGTTTATGAATAATTGTTCCACTCTTTTGTTCAGAATTCTGAGCAACACTGACATGTGAGCAGTGTCAGGCAACCTTGAACTACCCAAAATGATCACCTATAATTTTAGAAGAACACATTTTCTCTGACTCTGGTGAAGATTAAGCGCAGGTATTCATTTCATTGACTACCAGAGACAGCAGTGGGCATAGAGCGGGCATGGAAGAGGCATGGCTTCTTGGTAACTCCCCCCCCACAGGAACTGTGAGTCAAGCTGGCAGTACTTTCTTTATGGGGTCATGTTCAGCTTCATGTGCTTTATATAGGGTCCTTGGTGGCGCTGTGAGCTTCAGGGAAATGGAAGCTCCGTTTGAATTTAGAGCTTCTCAGCTTTTGAGAGCTTTCTGAAGGAATGAGAAGATATGCTTACTAACTTCACACTCCAAAAAGGCAGCCCAAGACTGTACCTTATGGTCACCAGGTGAGATGCCCATCTCAAAGCAGTCCTGGGCACAGGAGACCTGTTTACCTCTCCAAGTGCAAAATCAGGAGCATGCCCTTTAAATGTATCTAGAGCTACGCTGATCAGCGGCATTTCTCCACTCATTAAGTTTCCAGTTAAGAAGTTGCTTGGCCAAAGTCATGCCACTTCCATGCTGCCAGACTTCTGACTTTCTTCACCACCCAGTAGGCAGGGAGGTGCCTGGCAGAGAGCCCTGAGGGTGCTGTGAGCTCTCCCATTCTCACTGGAGTCAGCCTCTCCCTGGCTCCCACAATAGCTGATGTCTGGGCTCCCACTTGGCAGCAGTCTAAGCAACGAGCTGCAGGACAAGGTCATTACATCCTGGACTACGTAGTGGCATTTTGACAAGACCTGAGGCTTAGGGTAGGGCTGACACACACACATACACACACAGAGCCAGATTTCCATTTCCTATTGTTCAGACTCTCCTGAATGGGCATGTGTCTGTAATTCTTTGTTGTACAACATAAAGTATTATGAGGGTCAGTTTGCTGAGCAAACTAAAATGTCATCTTCTATCACAGTCTTTTATCTTTGGTTCAGTTAGACTGAGAATGTCCTTCAAGGGCCTAATGATCTTTTAAAAAAGAAAAAAAAAAACCACCTGCAAAATAAAATACCAACCACCACTCAAAATGCACTTCTGAAGCCCTATAGCTTAACTGTGATGGAGATCAGCTGTCTTGCCTCATTTGTGCATAACAAAGAAAACAAATAAATAAAAATAAATACTACATTATTCTTCCAGAGGTATTTAATACAATTCAACCAAATTGTTGGCACAATTATCAGTTATTATCAAAAGAGAAATTAACTCAAAGTAATGCTAATCATTGGTACAAAAGACTTTATAAATATTTCTTAATAAAAGAGATTCCTTTTAAAATAAGGTGAATATAAGCAGAGTCCAACTTATGGATTAGATTGGTTCCCAAAATACAATTATAATTGACTTATCCTGCAACTGATAAGCATTTTTTTCTACGGAAACAAGAGTACAATGAATTATCCCCTTAAAAGGTTAGCTCTATATCTGAGCTAATATTTCAGTCCCAGGTCTGAGCCCCTGTGCTTGTAGGAGGAGATGGTGGCCATGAGAGGGCAGAGGTCTAGGAAAGAAGCTTCTGGGGCTGAGGAGCATGAGCTGAACATTTCAATGGCAAGGAGGAGGGAAGAGGACACTTCAGCTTCTACGAAGTGAAGGCTTCTTAAATGAAAGACCTTATCTAACAAGAACACTTCAAGAGAATAAAGCCTCTAACATTGAGTTACTGTCACAACTTCTCTTACCCCCTATAATGATTTTTTTCAAAATATGCATTTGTTCCTGTTAATCTGCTAACATCAATTCATTCATAAAATGTTTATGAACTGAGTGCCTATGAAGAGAATTAGATTGAGCAGAGGGTATAGGGTGAGTAGAGCTAACATCCCTTAAGACTGAGGTACTTACCAAGGTGGGGAACAAGAGCCTTTCCATGGTCCCTTTCATGACAACTGTGCAGACTTGTTATGCTTATGCCCACTGGACAGATAAGTATATTCAAGCCATAAGTTTAAGTAACTTGACTAAGAGGCAATTAGACCTGATAAATCAGACCTAACTGGCCTCCAAACACATGCTCTGTCTACTACAACCTGTGAACCCATAATTGTAATTAAGGTCACATGTCCTGATATGGCGTGAACTTCTCTGGCTTTAATTCCTCTGTCCCCTTCCTTTTTTAGCAAGAGAGGTGCACTGCCCAGCCTCTCTGGGCATGGTTATATGACCTTCTGGCCAAGAGATATTCGCAGATGTGTTTTGTAGGGCTTCTAGGAAGGATCTTTAAAGGAAAGAGGTATCATTTTAGACTTCTGCTCTTCTTCCATGGTCCAGCCCACAGTGTGGATGTCATGGGTGGTGTTCCAGCAGCAATCCTAGACCATGAAGCAATTTCAAAGTTGGAAGCTAAGTGCAGAGGGGGTGGAGCCGAAAGAAAGATCCTGGGTCCTGAAGGACATAATGGAGCCACTCTACCACTCTAGTGGCCCTATGCTACTATCTTCACCCAGAATTGTTTTTAATGTGAGGGGAAGAATGCTTGTCATTTTAAGGCACTATAGTCTGTTACTTACAATTCCTAGAGTAGCTATATCCAATATAAGAGCAAACCCGTAGTGTTATAATTGTATTAAATAGCTACATATTTTCAAGAAACCAAGACATTTTCAAGCTACAGTTCAAAAATAGCAGTTACTATTTTGTTAATCTCATTTTAAAATAAGCAAATATTCTAATATTTTTGGCAAAAAAGTTCTCATAGTTCTGTTGTAAAGGGAGAACTTTCTTTATCCTACCAACATAACAGTTATGACCAGTAAGATGAATAGAAACCAGCAGAGAAAATTTATTTGCATTGAGGAAAAAGAGAAGAAAAAAGGAGCCCACAGAAACCTCTTGGTTTGGTGTTAATAGTCTCAAATCTTCAGAGAATTTCAATGCTGAGAAAAAGGTTTGTAAAAGCTGTAAACAGTTCAGGAGATTTTTGTTTTTATTTAGTCAGTTGGGGCTTTTGCAAAAGCTTAAATTCCTTAGGGCTCCTGTGATGCCAGATGAAGACAGTGTCTCTGCAAGCTGGCCCTATGGGGGCAGCCACGCATGTGGTTCTTCCCCTCCCAAGTAACTAGGAAGTTGAGCATTATTAGCTATCAGAGCTTTTAAGCCAAGCAGCCCCCACAGGTTAAAAGGCCTCATCTCTACTTTTAGTCTATCTATCTCAGGAATTTCAAGCAATTCAGATACCTCTGAATTAGGAATATATGAGATACACACTTTTCTTCCTTAAGTGTATTTGTCTCAGCTGCACCCATGAAGGCATACTGTACCCACAAAAGTGCACATCACAACAGGGAAGTTGCATAATGAGGGAAAATGATTACTACTGACCAAAACAAACCATAACAATATAAGATGAGGAAAAGGTCAGCGAATCCAAATTAGGAATAATCCTAAAAAGCGTGAGCAGTGTTCCTTCCCTCATGGAATATGGACCAGGATTGGACCAGGAACTAGGATTCTGCCTAGTTCCTCCACATTAGCTGTGTGACTTTGGGCAAAGTACTTAACCATGCTGGGCTTCAGTGTTCTCTTCAGTTCAGTGGGTACAGTAATATTCTTCAGAGGGATACTGAATTGACTAAATTCCTAGCACGGTACTTAGCACACAGAAAATGTTCAGTAAATCTAAGTACTTTTCACTTTCCATGTCACTTTCATATCCTTTTGGGCAGATGATTATAAATAAAACAAAGAAAAACAAACTATATATATACATATATGTTTTGAAATCCTCCCTTCTTATTTTGGTGGGGGAGATTCATGTGTCAAGGACTATATATATAAAACCACACTTTAATACTACATCAGTTATTTTCACAGGGCCAAGACACACCTGTCGTCATTTAACACCTAACAAGCATGCCAGGCACACTATACTATTGAAAATAAAAGAAAATCAATCCTATCATGGCAAGCAGAAGACAAATGTTGGTTTCCTCTCTAGCACTTCCCTCCAAGACACAGGGAAGAAAGTGGCCACAGAACACTTTGTTCACCTTGCCCAGCGGCATTCCCTATGATTGCTTCTACACTGACTGAAGGTCCCTGCCTGGGGTGCTTCAGACTTATTCACCAAATGGGTGTGACTATTAAAGACTTGTGTTCAAGACACCTGCTCCTTCCTACAGATGCCACACTCCTGGGAGCAGGGATTGTAGAGGTATATTTCTGTATCCCTATGAGCAGACAGTGCCTATATAGAGAAAATTCACAACTCAGATCTGCTGAATGAATGAAATGACGATTGACAGGTCAGAGTGCAGACCCAGGGCTGCTTTTTAAATGCTACATATAAGATCATCCCATTCTTCAGGGCCACATCCAATCAACACTGATGGAATTCTTCCCTCTGCTGCAAACACAAACCCTTTAAGGCTCCACTGGAAATGTGTGACCCAACAAGAAAAGACGAGCTCTTTCCTAGGAGCTATGAAAACAGAAAATACTAAATTTTCCTTTCCTCACCCAAAAATAAGGTATAGGTACTGAATTCTGCCATCAGTGAGTGCAACCATTTCTTTCCCTGGGCTGAGAAAGGTTCTCTTCACTGCATGAACCACAATACCATCCCTTTTGTTTGTTTTCCTGTTGAAGAGGGAGTGTGAGAGGGGAGAAAAGAATGAACATTTCAGTACAGCTGGGCTGGCTCCCTCCATAGGCCCAAGACAGGTGCCAGGACAGCCCAGCTGTGAGGGGCAGCTCATGCCAATGTCACGACCCCGCCACTACAAGAGACTGTTATTTCCCGCTGCTGGCAGACAGCAGGCCCTGGCTGTGTAGCCGAGGATCTGCAGTCCCCCTCTGTCCAGTACCCTGGAGGGCTGCCCAGCTGTTCTCAGAATGGCACTGGTGAGCTCTGACTCCAGCTTATTGTTGGAGATAGCTCTGTTCCCTTCTGCTGCTCAGGCCCCCTGCCACACAAGAGGCAGCCATTTAAGACCACGGAAGACACTTCTTCAGCTAAGGTGGCTCTGGTCCAACCCCTGGGTGTCTCTTGCCTTCCTCTTTCTCATAGACAACTGGTAGACCTAAAAGACCATGCATTGCAAAAGCCCTCCAAGACACAACTAGCTGGGAATTAGGGATACTTTATGGGGAATTACAGTCACAGAAAGCCTATTTCTTTGGTGCTATGGCTTTGTTTTACGTTAATACTTTGAGTTCAAATCATGGTAACATAGATTTAATTGTCTTTACTTTTCAGACAAGGGCATACTGGATGAAATACTCAGTGTTCCAAAGTAGTAATGTAGGCATAACTAACATGCAAGGAGCAAGTTTCACTACAAATTCCCACTGGCTGAGCATCATTTTTAATGTGTCTCTTTTTCCTTTCTTCTTTTTCTTTTTGGATGGGATAGGGGAACAGTGTGGGCAGAGGCACAGAAAACAAGGTTTCTTCAGATAATTGAGTAGACTCAAACCTAAGTTGTGCCAAGCCTAAAGAATAATATACACCTGGATTCTTTAGTGACCCCACAAGCTACAGGGAAGTTAGCAAGGGAAGACTGGATGGCTGCCACTGTAATGAAAGAAAAATGGTTTCAGGCAAACTGCCAAATCAGGAGAAATGGGAGGTGGTGAGGAGAGGGAAAAGGTAGCAGGAGCAGAGGAAAGGTCACTGGGGCCCCTCAGTGTCCTTTACTTGCTATGGGTAAACACTGATTTAGTTCCCAAGCAAGTTTTAGGTTTGGGTGTTTTGTACATGTTTTTGAAGAAAATGGGAACATATAAATAAACATTCTCAGAAACACAAAAACCAAGGAGAGCAGGTGAGGAGAAGGTTCTTAGAGCACTGATTATGCAGGTCTAATCAAGACAAGCAACGCCAACCCTCAGAGACTAGCTCACTCAGTAGAGGTGGGAAGCACGGATGCTGGTCTTGGTTTACAAACAGGAGAGAAAATCACCAGAGATGTGTGATTTACCCTCAGACATAACAACTTATGCTTGTTTCCAAAGAGGACTTCTTGAATAACAGCTATTTTCTGATCTAGAACACTATTCCATTTAGGGGGAAAAAGGAAAATAAAATTTCTATAACTACCAACAAAAAGCAGAGGAAGGGGAGAAATGTGGTGGTTTGAAAATGGTCTAGCTATGACCTGGCTATGAGGATTTAAACTACAGCTTAGACAATTATTGAGGGGACTTGAAAGGCCATCTGTTTAAATATCCTTGAGAACAGGGATCTGTTTTGTGGCTTTTCTATCTCCTGTGGGGCCAGGCACTTGATAAACACTTAAGCATTTCTTGATGTAGGAGAACTATGGATCCTTCTGTTTATCAGCCCCAGCAGCTATAACCATCTATCCCTGTTGACCTGCTCATGTCACTACTGTCGAGGCCTTCTATGAGGAAGCTGAGTCCCCTATATTTCTTTGGTTGAGCTGAAAGGAGTAACATGGAAATGTTACTTTGTGTAGACTTACGTATACTTAAATGAGAAATAGCTAGTAGCCCTCTTTACTTCTTTCCTTATGCCATATATCTAGAAAACCATTCTTGTGTGAACAGATTTTGGGAGTCACGCCACTCAATATTCACTCAACAGCAACTCTTTAAGTTGGCCAATAGTCCAACCACCCAGAACCCGCCCCCTCTTCCTGCTGGCATTTACAAGCATGGCTGGAAGGATTTTCATCTGGGGTGCCTGGAAGGCATCTTTGTAATTCCACCACCCATTCAAAATTAAACTGGATCTATTTATCAACCTAAAAGATGCTTTGTGGATTTTGGTTTAAAGATTAATTAGCTCTTCTGAACATGCTCATGTTATCAAAAATAATCACTGAGTTATCCCTAAAACCTTTGAAAGATATGTCATTCTCAATGATAAAAGTATTGTTTTACTAAAAAAATAAAGTGACAAGAAATAGTAAACCTTTGGGTATACTGATGGTAAACCATTGGGTCTGTCCCCAAATAGTCAGAAATGGGAAATGGAGGGTTAAGTTTCCTCCTTTCCTAACAAAGAACTGTACTAGTTACACTAGATCAAGCAAAACAGTCTCAATATAGAGGGTAACAGTTGGTTCAAGTTCTACCTTCCTTTCTCAGTCTGATCTATTTTAAGTCTGTAGCAGAGGAAACTTGGCAGCTGAATGTTTCCAAAAGTTAGCATGTCACTTCCCTACTTCAGATCACATATGAGGGCATAGCCTGAAAAGTACAGAGATTCCTGGGGTGGGAGGAGGGCTGGCGGCAACTCAGAACTCCTATGTCTCATAAGTTCATCAATAGCCTTTCCTGATTTTTTTAAATTGAAATTCATTGAAAATAAATTTGGAAAAAAAAAAGGACCTAGTTAAGTGGGAGGACAAGACCAGGTTTAACTGATTTAGGTCAGCAGAGCTGGCTGAGAGTTATAAACTCTCAAGGTGGCCAATCTGGGTCGTAGGGGTCAAGGATGGTGATGTCCCTGATAATCCCTCTACCAAATTCAGTGTACATTGTCATTTACTCTCCTAACAACCTACATCCACCTAAAAGTAGGTATGATTATCACCTTTTTACAGATGCAGAAATGGAAGTTTAGAGACATTAAGCAACTTGCCCAAGGATACATCTCTTAAAAAGTGGTGAAACTGTGATGTGGGAGCCTGAATCCACTTAATCCCAAAGTTCTCAATCACTCTATGATCCCAGAAGTGAAGAAAGTCTCTGAAGTCAGATGAGTAAGTAAAACTGAGGAGCTTTATGATTCTTATTCGATATTCTGGACTTCCCATTTTTTTTCTTTCTTACTATTACTCATTGTTAGATATCTTTGGTTTTTAAGTTTTCTCTAGTATAATAATACAACAATTATTTATGATTATAGGTGGATTTGATAATCAGAAAAGCTTTTAGGTTCAGCTTTTCCAAAACTAATTTCAGATTCATAGCGCATCCTCCTTGCACCGTATCATTAAGGGAAACAAATGTATATTTTAATGCCTTATCTCTCTCTCTCTCAAGGTCCAAGAAACATCAGAGTAAGTCTCTCATCAAATAAAGGTAAGTTGCAGTGTATGTGTTTGTGAATGGGTGTTCCCACATTCCTGATTTCTCTGAACATGTTTCTTGAACTATAATCAGGACACCACTCATGATGATGAAGTACACTTCCAACAAATGAAATGACTCCTCTGCTCATCAAGTGTCTCAGCTGCAGTGTTTAATCACATGGCAGAAACCATTTATTTTCTCATATATTTCTCCTTCTTGAAAAATCTCTTAATTATCTCATTTACTCCAATATAAAAATGGTACTCAAAAATTTAATTGCAAGTGCAAAATCTTAAGGAGTTGTAAAGTGTGCATCTATTTATTATTTAGAAATATTTGAAATCCGAAATTGTATGACCTGAGGAAACATAACTAGGTAATGCTCTAAAGAAAAGGGTTTAAAGGACAATAAGACACATTAACAGAAGCCCATCTTAAAAAGAGTCAAACAAAACTAATTATCAACATGTTGTCTCCCAAAATAATTTTAGCTGTTCATTTCAGATCAAAAATCTGAAAACTTTTTAAACACAGAACCTGAAGAATAGCTACAGCGTAAGGTCCCTAATATATACTTGGGATATTCCCTGAGACAGTAAGAGCTGGAAACTGAGAAGTTTTATATCCCCCCTTATGTGACATAATCATAGCCATTGTAGAATTGAGAAAACAAAATCAAAACTCTTAGGGCACTTTCACACGGTTCCACAGGTGTATGCAGAAAACTCAGGACTAAACTCACTGTTTTCTTTTTTTCCACACAGACCTGAAGTGTTTTTGTTTAGATAACCATAGTTGTGGATATCGACTGGCTCACAGTTCACCTGCAGATACTTCAATGGGTAATTTCAACCACAGCTCTGCACTGCTTTTTATTTTTAAAGTTTTATTTGCTTTGAGAGAGAGAGAGAGAGAGAGAGAAGAGAGAGAGAGAGAGAGAGAGAGAGAGAGAAAGAGAGAGAGAGAGAGAGAAGATAAAAGCAGGGGAGGGGCAGAGAGAGAGAAATCCCAATTTGCACTGATGGTGCAGACCCTGACTCCGGGTTTGAAACTACCAATGGTGAGATCATGACCTGAGACAAAACCAAGAATCAGATAGATGCTCAACCAGCTGAGCCACCCAGACATCCCAAAGCTCTGCAGTCTATTTCCTATATTCTTATCAGCCACACGAACATGAGCTACTTCTTCTTAAACACTCAGAATGCTTGAAATTGGACTTTTTCAGGGTATAGCTAGCTCATGCCAATAGACACAAAAGCAAAGGGACACTCTTGTAATCATCTCACCTACTATTGATGGCTTCAATTCCCTAAAACAAATTCCCTGGTCCCCCTATTTGTTTTGAACACATAAATTTAGAAAGAAAATATAAAAGCAAAACAGGAACTGAGGAGTTCCACTCTTTCTGCTAATAGTTAACCTAAAAACTGAACTGTCCCCAGTGTATTTGAAAACTATCAGACCAAAGGACTAAATTAGAGATTCCTTATTGCTTAGTTTCAACACTCAGCCTGGTAGATTGTGAAATGGTAGACAGCATTTCACAGACAGAAGACTCATGTCTCCTGTTTAGAGGATATTAAGGCACTTCTCAGACACTTGCAGCAATCTTGTAAACCACACAATCTTTGAGGTAGAAGAGGCTTCACAGATCTCTAGCCGACTCCTGTGATGGGCAAGTTGAGGCCAGGAGAAGAGAAATGACTTGGCCAAAGTCAATGCAAAAGTAATTCGTGGAGGTGCTATCAAACCCCAGTTTCCTGACTCTCAAGCAGTGTGATCTTGGTCTCCAGTCTTTGAGGAAATAATAAATACGTTATATGTACATACACACATTCACACACACACACACACACACACACACACACACACACACACACACATTTAGAAACTCTAATTCTAGACAAATAGAGGATAATAATCTGTTGCAATTTTTTAGTTGATTGGCCTGTAAATGTAATTAGCAAATTATAAAATCAACTTGGCTTAAGTATCTAGACATTTTCCATGAATGCTATTTCAGGGTAGGTACTACCTTTCCAGGTCTCTGCCATTCATTCATTTGCTAGGGGAATGAGTAACAGAAGTAGTCTTCAGAAGTAGCACTTCAGAGACTCCAGTGATGAAGCAGCCATTCAAATGTTGTTCTCATCACCTACTAAGTACTTCAGTACTCCTTTGTTATGAGTCAATAATTATTTACTGAGGAAAAATGGAAGTAGGGATTTTCTCTTTCCTTAAAGAGATGCTGACAGCTAATAAAGTTTGGTGATTCACAACCTAGACTCATCAATTACTTTTACTACAATGTAATTTCACATTGGTCTTGCATGCAGTGGATACCACTGCCTCCTGGTAGTGACATATCTAGTGAGAGTAACAGCATTTAAGTTCCTGAAAATTGGCAAGGCATTCTTGAGAAGAAAGGTATCAAAGTATCAACTGGGTAGCTGATGTGCTTCACAATCCCATGATTTCCCAAGCTCATGAGATGGCTAACTGACGATTTCTCTCAGGCATGCTGGGGATGGAAGGAGCTATTCTTGGAAGAATTAGACATATACATTTATTACATTAAGTTAAATTACACCATAACATGTATTCTTAATTATACCTGTTAACAAAGTAATACTGGCATAAATATTCTTTGATAATTCATGTATGATACTGTCACATATTTTTCATAGTTATAATGTATTTAACTATTATCAAAACTATTTTGCATTTCTTTTATTAAGTTTATTTATTTATTCAGAGAGAGAGAAAGAGAGAGAGAGAGAGAGAGAGAGAAAGAATCCCAAGCAGGCTCTGCTCTGTCAGTGCAGAGCCTGAGGCAGGGCTCTATTTCATGAACTTGGAGATCAGGACCTGAGAAGAAATTAAGAGTTGGACACTTAAGTGACTGAGCCACCCAGGAGCCCCAAAACTATTTTGCATTTCTTTTTTTTTTTAATTTTTAATGTTTATTTATCCTTGAGAGAGTGAGAGAGACAGAGAATGAGCAGGGAAGGAGCAGAGCGAGAGAGGGACACAGAATCTGAAAGAGGCTCCAGGCTCTAAGCTGTCAGCACAGAACCCAATGCGGGGCTCGAACCCACGAACCGTGAGATCATGACCTGAGCCGAAGTCGGACGCTCAACTGACTGAGCCACCCAGGCGCCCCAACTATTTTGCATTTCTGAGCAAACACTAATATGAGAGATTATCCAGAAACATACAAAATCCCTTTTGGTTAGTCAATAAGCATTTACTATGGAGGCCCTGTATGTATGCATCCTACTAGAAAGAAAATTTTGCTCCTCATACCACATCAAATGCTGCACATTATTCAGGTTTTACCTACAAAGATTATAGCTTTTCTTTTTATTGCTGCTTTAATGCTTTGTGAGTAAGCTGAGTTGGCTGTGGCCAAAGTGTTGGGTGCAGAAATGTCTCCCACAAGTGTTCCTCTTCACATTCCCTTGACAACCTGACCTTGCTGGTCAGAAAAAAACATGTGAAAATGAAAGAACTTGGGCCAGAACAGGGGCCTTTGTATGCCCACTGCATCCCTCCCTAGGCTGGTCTCTCATTAGTGTCTTCCTTCTTTTTGTTAACTCATTATCTCGTTTTCTTCTGCCAGACTGACACCTACTGGAAAGTATGTAGAAACGCAGTCCAATCCACTGTTCTAGTCCTACTCAACATTCTTCCGGGTCTATTTTTGTACAAGGGTAAGAATTTGAACCAGCTTAGGTAAACACACAAGTTGTGTGACATGAAGATAAATTTGGCAATGGTTGCTTAGGAACTGACAACAGTACAATCAATAGGCAATTTCCCAGAGCACCCTACTCCAAACCTTTTAAAGTGCCAATCAAATCTTCAAAAATCATTCATTATATTTCAATATGTAAAATTTCCTTATGCCTTGGAAAATGATTGGATTTTACTTTGTTTAAAAATTTTCTTTTTTTTTTTTAATTTTTTTTTGTGTTTTTTTATTTATTTCTAGGAGAGAGAGAGAGACAGCGTGAGCAGGGGAGGGTCAGAGAGAGAGGGAGTGACAGACTGAAACAGGCTCCAGGCTCTGAGCTGGCAGTCAGCACAGAGCCCGACGCGGGGCTCGAACCCACGAACCGCGAGATCATGACCTAAGCGAAAGTCGGATGCTTAACCAACTAAGCCACCCAGGCGCCCCAAGTTTAAAAATTTTCTAATTCATGGGGTGCCTGGGTGGCTCAGTCGGTTAAATGTCCGACTTTGGCTCAGGTCATGATCTCACGGTTTGTGGGTTTGAGACCCGCGTCGGGCTCTGTGCTGACAGCCAGCTCAGAGCCTGGAGCCTGTTTCAGATTCTGTATCGCCCTCTCTCTGACCGCCCCCCCACCCCCACGCTCATGCTCTCTTTCTCTCTCTCAGGAATAAATAAAACAACAAAAAAAACCCATTTTCTAATTCATATTCAAAGCCAAAATAATGAGACTGGTTATCAAGACTGGGTATACTGGTGTCTAGTACCGGTGTGCTTCAGCTATTCAATGAAAATAATGATGATGATGTCGAAAATGACGGCTAACACTTATATGTATATATAACTTATATCGTGATTTCAATATGCCAGATAGTAAGGTAATCATTTCTTAACTCATTTGTTACCAACTTCTGATCTTCTTATAAAAAACTTTGCCTAAAGGAAACCACCTTTATGTACTAGTTTTTGAGAAAGTCAAGTTTAGATTAGGATCTTTTTCAAAGTATAGGCAAAGTCTAACATTTGTTTAAACCTGATGAATGGTCTGGAACATCCATGATTTTCATGGGTTGATTTTCAAAACAAAACAATACACTGATAATTATCTATATTTATAGAGCATTAATTACCTTTTAAAGGGCGGTTCCCTTTATTTTTAAAAAATTTTTAATGTTTATTTTTTTGAGAGACAGAGAAAGAGCCATGAGTGAGGGAGGGGCAGAGAGAGAGGGAGACACAGAATCTGAAGCAGGCTCCAGGCTCTGAGCTGTCAGCACAGAGCCCAATGTGGGCCTTGAACTCATGAACCATGAGATTGTGACCTGAGCTAAAGTCAGATGCTCAACTGACTGAGCCACCCAGGCACCCCAAGGGAGGTTCCCTTTAGACAAAGAGGAAAAGGATCACTTTACAGTGGAGACACCTGACAAACACTACCTCAGCCAAGTGATCAAAGCCAATCAGCAGTCATAAATTATCTTGGCTGTATATACCCTAGATCAGATGTACAAAGACTAGGAGGTAATCAGCAACAACCAATCGCTTATCATGGAATTTTCCCACTATATTCCAACTTCTCCCATTGGCATGTCTTTCTCTACCAGGTGAAAAGTCCTTTTTCTTCAAATCCATCCCCTACCTCTGGAAACCTACTAATACTTGAAGTAAAACTGGGCTTGGGGCACTTGGGTGGCTCAGTCAGTTAAGCGTCCAACTTTGGCTTAGGTCATGATCTTGTGGTCATGAGTTCAAGTCTTATAGTGGGTTCTCTGCTGTCAGTACAGAGCTCCTTCGGATACTCTGCCCCCACCACCCCCAATCCCTACCTCACTCACACACTTTCTCTGTCAAAAATAAACATTAAAAAAATAATAAAATAAATAAAACTGGGCTTATGTGCTACCTATTCCACGAAGTTGCCCTTGCTAAGTCAGAAATAATTACTCTCAAATTTCTCCATGTGGCTATTTGATCTAGGTTCATAATTCTTCTTTTTATAAAAGAGCCTTTCTGGGTTCAGGTAGTGCCAAGCACCATACATCCACTTCAACCCTCACCTATGTATTTCATATGACTAAACCCTCACATATGTATTTCATATGACTAAAGAGGCATATATGCGCAGGTAATCATGTGTCTTCGTTGGATTTTAAGGTTCTTAAAAGCAGAGTTTGTACCCATCTAATTTCTGTTAACTCAAGCCTACTCATTCCAGTGAGGCCCTGTGGCCCCCTAATAACATATACAAATGACATGACCTGTCACAAGAAGGTAAGCTGTACTCACCAAAAATGTTGACTGCCTGTAAATAACAATCAATAGTCTCAGAAATTCAAAGTGACAATAAATAACTTACACTTGAATCAAGTTTCCAGACATGCTGAATTCTACAAAACAATATCACTAATGCTAAAGAAGATGGGTTTTATTTACCCAATTTATGAATATGCAAATTCTATATTTCAGCAACTGACTACATAGGGCGGAAATGCATTCCAAAACTATTGTTTGCTTCATGCTAGGTAGACAATAAATCTAATGCTTAGCACAGACTCGCAATTCTCTCTCTAACCATGAAGTCAAGGAAGACACTGACAAAACTATTAAAACAGAATGGGAAAGATTCACACACAAAACCACCTACCACCTTCTTAGAAAACAATACAAATCCCAAACAATTCCCAAGATTTAAGTATTCATCTAAGCCCCAGTTTTACTCCACCTATAAAATAATTCGATTATATACTGTATAAACTTCTTTCAACTTGTAATTCTGTGTCTTTGTCTAATTACAGTGAGTTTCTTTGAGGCACACCTGGCTTACTTATTAGGACAGACCATGTAATTTTTCAACTCCAAAACCAACTGATCTACGTTTCTTTGTACCATCAGGTAACATTTGCTGTAAACGTGATAGAGCTACAAAACAACATTTAGGTACTTAGAGTTTGCCATCTTCTAGCTCATTTCAAATGTAGATTATTTTCAGTACTCTGAAAGTCAACAATTTATCTAATACTGCATTCCACAGGTAAGAGAACATCAAGAGGTTTCATCAGAAGTAATCTAGCTAATTTCTGAAAACAGAAAGAGAAGAGATAGATGAGAAAGAGGGAGAAGGCAAGTTGCGACCAATTTTATTGCTGTCTTATTGCAGTTGAGCTTAAAATTTTGTACAACAAACTAATTCAAAAGGTAGCATTCAAGTAACAGGACTCTATGTTATTCTTCCCTTTTATAGGTTAAAATTAAAAGAAAAATTGAAGCCCATAGTTTATTAATATTTCCTTATTTATTTTAACCTAACATCCCTTTTCTGTCCAGGACTCCATCCAGGATACCGCATTACATGTAGTCACTAGGACTCCTTAGGCTCCTCACGTCACTGTTTCTCACATTCACTGGTTTTTGATGACTATGACAGTTCTGAGGAATACTGGTCAGATATTTTATAGAATCTGCCTTAATTGGTATTTGTCTGATTATTTGCCCCTCGTGATTAAAGTTATGGATCTGGGGGGAGAAAACCCACAAAGGCAAAGTGTCATTTTTGTTACATCATATCATAAGAGTACATACTATCAATGTGACTCATGACTGTGGATGTTAACCTTGACCACGTAACTGTGGTAGTGTTTGTCAGGTTTCTCTAGAGTAACTTTCCCCACTCCTTTTTATATTATATATTCGGAAGGCAGTCATGATGCACAGCCCACACCTAAGGAGTAAGGAGTTATGCTCTCCTTCCATAGGGGTGATACACACACACACACACACACACACACACACACACACACACACACAATTATATATATATACATATAAAATTACTGATTACCTTTTGAAAATATGCAGAAGTGGAAATTACTAACCCAAAAGCTTTTATTTATTTTGAGAGAGTGTGGGGAAGGGATAAAGAGGGAGAGAGAGAGAGAGACAGAGAGAGACAGAGAGAGAGAGAGAGAGAGAATGAATCCTAAGCAGGCTCTATGCTCAGTGTAGAGCTGAATGCAGGGCTCGATCACAACCTGAGCCGATATCAAGAGTCAGACACTTAACCTAGGCGCTCCTAAAATATTATTTTTAATGGTCAAGGTACTAACATTTAAATTCTGTTATAATGGTCCTAAACATCAGTTTTCCCTAAAGGAAACAATAATATTAAAGGGCAATAGTTGGTTGTAGCAAAATATTAAGCAGATCTATTTGAAAGTAACTTGGACTCTGAGTCTTTAGTGTCTAGACATTCATGTGTAGATTTGGTGTCTACAAACTCTACCTATATATTGCCCTTCCTACATTAGACCTGATCATATAAAGGTGAAATATTAACAGAAAAGATCCTTTCTAAAGCTGTAAGTTAAATTAAATATATACAACAATTTCACTTACCGTATATGGACTTCCTGACTTAGAAAAACATAAAAAGATAACTTATCTTTTACATTCTCAATTATATACACTGCTCTGGGTTAGTTTTGGATTTTGGCCATCATTTGCAAATATTTTTATAAGGAATTATGTTTTTTTGCTCAAACAACCAAAATATAAAACATTTATAATAGTGCTTGCACTGCCTATGACTCATTCATCAATCTGTTTCAATGCCATTTATGTGTAGAATGCCTACTGTGTGCCCTGAAGCAGGGAAACAGAGAAAAATAAGATAATTATCTTACATATTCAGGCACAAGAAAGACCACAAATGGGATAATAGCATTAAATCCCAGCTGTCTGACTAGAATGATTAGAAGAAGTAAAAGATACTAAGAATTAAAATGGACACCTAGATAGAGAGAGCCTTGGATCGTGAAACTTAATAATTCACTGTACAGGGACGCCTGGGTGGCTCAGTTTGTTAAGTGTCCAACTTCGGGTCAGGTCATGATCTTGAGGTTTGTGAGTTCAAGTCCCGTGTCGGGCTCTGTGCTAACAGCTCAGAGTCTGGAGTCTGCTTCACATTCTGTGTCTCCCTCTCTCTCGGCTCCTCCCCTGATCACACTCTGTGTGTGTCTCTCTCTCAAAAATAAACATTTACACAATAAAAAAAAATAATTCACTGTACAAATGACAACCTGACTTGTTCCCAGGTCAGAGACGACTCATGAGACCCATCAGGATTGGTCTCCCCATCCTGTATTAACACCAAAGGAGGAAAAACACTCAAAACACACACCACAACACATGGTGGTGGGCCAATGCTATTGTTGTTATATAAAGGACAGACACTATTATTGACAGGAGAAATGCAGATTAGCTGATGTATCTGAGTTGTTAACATTTAAATAAAAAAGGTATCAAAAAACTGAAGATTAATTAAGTTCCATGGCTATTAATGGGAATCACCCCCTGTTCTTGGCACAGCTCAGGGAACATAATGTTTCAGTTTCTGAAAAGGGAAAACTGATGTTCAAATCGTGCAAATAATTATTTTTGAGGAAACAAATCCTTTTAATTTAGGATTTTGCTAACTCTGTAATTTAATTTATTTCTGTGTTAAGAGGCAGTTTTCAGACACACTTTGAGAGTACCGTTCTTTAAAATCTTGTCTCATATCTTCAGACGCTTTTCTGTCACTCTAACCAGTGTCTAGACACCCAAATTAAGTACTGTAAACCCAGCAACAACCAAAACGATCCTTGTGCCTTAGATAATGTGTACACAAGGTCACAAACACGTAAGTGTACAAATATTTTCAACACGCACCAAACAGGAGACCTTTATTTGTGGATAAAAATATTGATGTTGCTAAGTGATACTGAACAAATCACCAGCTATAAGTCTTTTTTATTTATTTCCATCTATTTCCCACTCATAAACAACTTTAACATTGTCCCAGGGCTGCATATATTTAGACTCAACTAGAATGTCACATTTACTAAAAATATACAATAACTAAATACTAACAAATTGTCATTTTTCAAATGCCTCCTTAAGAATATATCAAGGATGGGTTAAATCTTACCTAATCAAATAATAAAGGAAATAAATCAAAATAAAATAAAATTATTATAGTTAGTTTCAACCTAAACTCTAGGTCCTTTTTTGCACACCAAACCCTCAATTTTTCTAAACAAGAGAGAAATAAAGCCAGGTAAGAAATCTATAGGTAACCCCAAACTGCTGCATGCACATTCTCTACTAGGATAGCCAATGAAGAGGGAAGTTGGCAGAATGTAGGTTCTGTCACCTTCCCCATGCCTTCCACAAGAGCATCGCCTTCCAAAATTGGGACATAACAGAGAAAGGGAGTAGAGAGCAAAACTCCCCTAGAAGCCATAGGGACAGTTAGCCCCCAATCGTTAGGAAGTAGTGGGAGAAAGAGGAGAACCTGGCCACCCACCTAAGGCCCAAACCAAACTGTGCAAAGAACCATGGAGAGAGGCAGAGTCAAGGAAACATGCTAAGGCTGGGCAGCATCATAACTTGTCAGGGCCTAAAGGAATCTGGAAGATGTTTTCAAAAGTGTGAAAACCAAGGTGTACAGAGACTGCACGAACTCTCCAAATTTGTCTGAGGCAGAGACTAGGTCACATAAAATGTGAGCAACACCTTTCTATGTGCCTTCCCCATAGCACTGGGATTTCATGACATTAGCAGCTATCCACCTGCACTCCAAAAGCAAGAAAGAAGCAGAGGTGTCATGGAACAAAGCTGGTAGACAAGTGACGAGATATGGGTTCTGACCTATCTCATCACTGGGTGCTGCAGGACTGGGATGCTCGCTTTGTCTCTCTGTGCCTCCCTTCACAAGCCCAAATGCATTGCAGGTCTTGGTCTTCTTTGCCTAAATCTACAAGTGGTCTCTTTCTCATTCTCCCTGCTTTCTCCTTCTGCTATGGGCCCTTTACTGTCCCCTCCTTTGTGAGGTACTCTGTGATAGTGTCCTGCCCACTCATCTAACGTCGCTTACCCCAGTTTTACCAAGTTTCAGATACTTTCTTCTGTCTTTCGTGGTTTACTCTCACTGCCCCTGCAAACAGAGTATGAGGGTCACCTCCTTACTCTCAACTCTCTCACATATGCTCTATGACAGATGAGGCTTCGGCCACCCTGCAGGACTCACTCTTTCCCAGAATATGTGATTCTGGTCCAGGAGCATGACACAAATGAGTCTGTATGTAGACAGAGCATAAAATGGCTTCTTTGTAGGAAGAAACTCAACAGGGTTCATCTTTATAAGATCAACAGCCTGTGCTGCTGTCCCAGGACTACGTGGGGCACCCGCTGTTATTCCATCAGACAGACTCTAACACTGCTCACAAGGGGATGAAAGACTCTGTTTTGTTCATGACCACTGGAGGTGAAGTCGAAAGTTGGGTGCCCAAGACTTTTCAAACGCGGTGTTGGTGGTGGTTGTGACATTCAGAGACACACAGAAATCAACTGGCAGGGCACCCCAAAGATAAGAAGCGCTGACTGCTCTATTACCTGGTGATTTAGAGTCAAGTGTCTGGGAGTAGATGGAGAACAAGTATTCACACAGCACACTGCTGCAGGGAGGATGTGGCTAGGGGTAGTGTGCCAGAGGGTCCCAAACCAGGGTGGCAGCATCTGTGCACATCAGAGAGGGCTCAAAGGAGGCAAAGAATGGGACATGCCAAATAGGAAATCATCACTGGCTGGACACAGAGGAAGGGACTCATACTTGACACGAGGGTCGGGAGACAGACTCTGGATACCACTTTCAGTGTAACTCAGGTTCTTGCCCTTCATGAGATTCTTTGGAACATCCCTAGATCTGGGCTATACAATGAGTCATCTGAGTTTCCATTATTTCTTATGGGGAAATTCACTGTGAAATACAAGTGCTTTGGTTTACAAGCATGTTTCCGGAATGAATCATGCTCGCAAACCAAGGTTTTACTGTATTACAGAATACCGCTCAGTAGAACTCCATCTTTTTAGGTACCTCAACATAGCCAGTCTAATTCACCACAACCAGCACCTTTCTTATCGCTGTTATCAGGGACATATCCTTTAGTGTGATCATAGTGTGCTTTCATAACACAACTGAACCCAGCCATGTTCTACACCAGTGAGCTTTGGTTTACTCCAAGCCCTCTGCAGTTCCCAGTATGAAGTCTCTCCACAAATCCACTATGGGTTCTAGAATTTTGTTTTCATCAATCACAATGTGCATAACACCAATCATATGAAGAATTTTTCTTATGCTAGCTTTCTCTTCATTTCAGAAATTAAATAATTCCATGAATGAAACCATTTTCCTGTTACATTTGAAGTGAGTTTCTATTCAGGGTTCTGTATTTTTTTACACTCTCCTCCTGAAGCCATTCCTTACTCTCTACAGAACTACTATAACACTTTGTTGGAAACTTTTTTGTGGTACTTCTCTTGTTCTAATTTATAATAATCTTTTTTCAAGTCTTAAGTAGATAACAAGCCCACTGAAGACAGCAACTGCACCTGGTGTCTCTTTGTGGACATGACCAACATTAAAAAAAGTCTGCTGAATAAAAATATGCTAGTTGGATGATGGCAGTAGTTCAGAATGACCCATGAGGCAGGTAATATCATCTCCATTTTACAGAACAAATGCAGTTCAGAAAAATAAAGCAACTTCAGTTCCCCAGGCTACCAAACAAGTTCCCTTGGCTACTAAAGTGGTAATGCCTAAATGTGAACTTTCAAGTTTTCCTTGAAAAAGTAAAATTGTCCTTTTGACCACTCTACTGCCCACTTCAGGAGAAAAGCTATGAAAGCAGGAGCTACAAAAGCTGGAAGCTGTTAAATTCAACAAGAGAGTCCTATCTGCCCCCAGGCCCCGTTTGGCTCCAAACAGGGTCAGGGCCAATTTTAACTCTCTCTTCTTTTTTTTTTTTTTTTTTTAAACTCTTTGCTCTTATGAAGTTTCTTCTTTTGGGTCTTCTACCAGAGTTCCAAATCCTCTTCTTTCAGTAGCCACAGCCTTTTATATTTTACTCTCACGCTCAAATATTCAGGTTCAGTTCCCTTTCTTGAGACGTGTAAAAACACAATTATATATCTGTTCTTCATTGTAAATGCCTCTGTGAGTAAAATACATTTAACAGAACCATTTGGTCTTTTGAACCTTACATATAAAAATACCATGGCCTTAAGCTCCCTGACCAGATGTAGCCCCAGCACCTTTTAGAAGCCGCACCTCAGCCTGTGACCTGGACCAGTGCCCCTGCTCCGTGCTGATTCCTCACCCGTGTGACTGTCGTGGTTTCTGAGAAATGAAGACAGCTGTTTTCACTATAGTTTCAGCCTAAACAAAACTCCAATTTCTTATTAAGAATGTTTAATAAAATCAACAGGGCGTTAAAAACTGCCAGCAGGGAGCTTAGCAAATTAGATGCTTGCATGGTGCCTCCCTCTGTGCCTAGATGCAAATATTTCTCATCTTTATACAGCTTATCTGAAACATCATAGTGCCATCCAACCAGGCACCCCCCTCTGCCCCATTTGATTGTGTGCTTGTAAGGTGCACGCCATCATCATTTTATGACAAAACTGAAACTCAACTAAGTAGCTGCTTGCTTTTGGGGAGCTGGAAATTCAAGAAGTTGCCCTAGAACTCATGAAATAATTAAGAGTCCCACCTCAAGAAAGTAAAGTGGAAGCAATCAGTATTCATTATATTATGCCATCTAATATTTATTAAGTACTTAATAAAGTGGACACACATTGTTAGACATTGACTGATTTTTTTCAATAAGTTTAAGACATTGTTCTTACTCTCAAGCAGCTTGTTCAGGAAAGTTAATTTTTCAATATTTCTAGCTTTCAGAGAAGCCCAGAATCTGCAATCCCAACTTACAGTATAAAGAACCATGCACTATGAAAGGATGCTACTCCAGTAAATGAGGAAATGTTACATATATCCTTCTTTTTTATCTCAAGACAATTTAACTGAAACAAAGTCAAGAACAGAAAGGAGAGTAACAAAGGGAGAGGCATAATCCTCACAGGCATGAGAATGTAAATGTCAACATCTGGGCCTGTTGTAATCTTATCTAGCATCCATAAATTTCAAGAAGGCAAAAAAAAAAAAAATTACAATAGTTCACAGCCTTACTTCACCCACCAGAACTTCAATGTTATCTCTTTAACTGGCAAAAATTCAAGAGAAGGGGATGCTTCCACTAAGGGAATGTAGTAATGCCACCCCTCTAAGTGAGCTCACTGTTCCTCTAGAGATTTCACAACCTTTCCTGCTACTTCATAACCCTTGAGGTGAGCCCACCTGCAGGGAGGAGCCAAACTCTATCATCTGCACTTTCACTGAGCCAGGTGAGCAGTGTGCTGGGGTCTGGGTGCCCTTCCACAGCATCATGCCTAATTAGTTCATATTAAGTGACCTACAAACCACTGTGACCAAATGCCTCTTCAGGGGTGACAACAGTTTGTCACTTTTCTTCCAGGATGCTGAGTAAACCCACTAATATTATTTAGTTACATCCAACTGCAGTGGGGTTTGCGGTATTAAAGAACACACACCATCTTCATCCATTTACTGCTGAGCTCTTTCACCGTTAGACAAATCACTCTCAGGCAGCACATGGTAATTAAGCGGCGGGAGAAAAGTCTGTAATATTCCTTGGCAGAGCTTTCCTTGCGGACTTCCTTTCCCTCAACCCACAGCTTTCCACCTGAAGAGCTACGAACATCAGATAAAGACTGGACCCACCTTTCCAGTTGTGTAGGTAAATCTGTTTCTCTGCCACAATTGCTGTTGGCTTTCACAAGCCCACTCCTAGCTGAGCCCCCAACAGAATGGCAGAGGCCGACTGATGAGCCCTAATCCCAAAGGCCTCCTGGCACTGACACAGTTGCTCATTTCTCAGGTGGGAGAACTGAGGCCCAGAAAGGGGAAGCAATGGGCTTGTGACCCCACAGTTATAGTGACTGTACCATAACCCTGTCCTCCCATACTTCTACTAAATAATTCCATCTCCACTTTGGGCTTAAGGTAACTCTATGATCCCAAATGAAGCAAATGGCTCTGTTATTGATTGGGTTCTTCATAATCCCAGTCTTTTGCGACTGGTTTTCCCTACCTTTCAAGAAACATTAACGGATATCATCTCTTAATGATTCAACCCCACAATAACCTGAACACAGTAGGCACTAACTAAGTGCTTTGGTGTAATAAATTAGCTTTCTTCCCTCCATAACATCTCCCATCTCTTTCCTGAGCTTTCAGTTTTATCAGACCCCACCCCCCTGCCCCTGTGACACATTTGCTGCTGACAAATACAACTACTTATGGTGGACTGTTGCATGGAAACCACATCAAGGAACAAACAAGGTTACTTCTGGTACTAAACACATCACTCTATTAAAGAGAAAGCAATTTCTGAATCCCAACAGGAGCAAGGTAAGATTATACAGAACCACTCCTTTTGGGCACTGGGATGTGAGAGCATCCCTGAATAGGTCTTAATCTGCAAAAATTTACACTTAATCAAATTTGTATTTTCCCATACTTCAAGTAAAGGTTCAGCCTGAATTTTGATTCTACCAAAAGAATTCCTTTATATATAATATGGTTATTGTGTAGCAAAGCCCCCAAAGACTCCCCCTCTTTTCCCTATTTATAAACTAGAGGTCTTGGATTCCAGGCATCTGATCTAAATATGCGCGACCAGTGGGGACTGTGTTAAAGAGGCAATACTGTTAGGGAGCATGTTGAGAAAGATACAGACTACTGGAGTCCTAGAACCAACTTCCTTATACTCTGCAATGTCTACAAGATCCATGCTGCCTAGGCAATTAGGACCATCAAGAAGAAAATGCTAACTCTGCCCTCTTCTCCCAGCTAAGAACCCTCCAAGGAACACTGATGGGTAAGCCTGAAGGGTCTGACCATTAAAACCTCGGGGTTAACTTCATACAATGGGTATTTACATTCTAAGAAAGTTTAATTCATGCTTTATCTAATAATACCTTCAATTACAAAAGTAATACCTGCTCATTTGAGAAAAATTTAAAAATAAAGACATGCATGTAAAGAAGAAACACATGATATGTCACCCCCATTACTTCTGACATTCTGAAATCTTTCTGGGAGTTGAACCCTTTGTCCTAGGTAGCACCTGGAACATGAAATAAACCGCTCGTGGCCTATGAAACATCATTATTATAAAGGTGGCTTTTCTCTGTCCTCTGAAAATTTGCTGGTGTGTTCAGACTTCAGCTTATATATCAGTAAGTCCCTGGTTAGGTCTACTTGTAAGCTGACTGCTGATCCTTCTTGTCTACTTATGGGAAAACAATATGATTCCAGTAGGTGCTTTGCAAATAAACACAGACTCCATTTTCATGTAGGCTGCCATCACCAACAATCAATTATTTCCAGAAGCCACTCAAGGTAAATCAATTTTTGGGCCTACTGCTGGGCTGATTTCATAATTTTCTGTCTCCTGAAAACATCTTTGTACATAGTTTTCTTTTCAGATCTGTAACTGTATTAAGCTCAGGACTCAATTCTCTCCAGCTCAAATACCGTCCCTGCTTAGGAGGTGGGAAGGAAAGCATAGCTTCTACTATTTATGGTGTCCAAGAAGATTTGTTTACCCTATTAACAAAATCAACAGTTGTGACTCCATGGCACCCTAAAAATGTCCTGGCCCACTGCAGCACCCTGACTGGGAAATTACACTCCAGGAAAACAGCCCTGAGGCAGGGCAGAACAGTGCCTAGGGCAATATTCTCATTTTCGCTAACATTTCCCAATCCTCTCCTGAATGTTATTTTTGAAAAGCAGCATCGTTCCATAGCAGACCCAGCAATTTAGATAGCAGTGTCAGGACTAAGAGTTGACAAATGCTAGGCGCAGTTCCATCAGTGACTCACACTGCGTGTGTGTGTGCACATGTGCAGTGTGTATGTTCAGGGTGGGCCTTGTCCAGGTGTCCCTGGGCACCCACTCCATGGCAATGCCTGTGCTGGTTCCCCTCATGTACATCTCTGTAATTCACCCTCCCAGCAGCCCTGTTTGGGGTAGATATTATGTCCTTACTGAAGAAACTGTGATTCAGAAAGGTTAATGGACTCCCCCAAGGGCACAAAGCAGATAAAGGGGAGAATTTGGATTTTAACCAGGGTCTGGCTGACCCCATAGGCTGCCTCTCACTCACCAACAAACTCCAGGTGACTCCACCAATTTAGCTCTGAGACCTAATGTATGACAGACGAAGAGGATCAATGTACAAAGATAATTTGTACATGCTTATCAAGAGATGGGATGCTAATTTTAACAATAATGTAACGGTGCAAATTTTCTCCAGTTGAAAAAAGTCTTTTTCAATTCAGTTTGTTAAACCTCCTTCAGGGAATCTCAGACCTTTTAGACCCCTAAACTACACAATCCATGTCCCTTGAACCCCACCAGCACACCATTCAGTAAGCAAAAGCACTGCTGCAAACATTCCATGGGCTCAGGAGCACAATGGGCAAAACTGTACAAGTAAGAGCCAGATGGACTCAAAATTCAGATGGCTCCACACTCCACACCCCACACCCAAGAGGCTCGCAGATGCTGGAAGCGTTCTGGCAGGAGAAGGCCGCAGAGGTGGGATGGAGATAATTTTAGAGGCAGAAGCTTAAGACCTTCAGCTCCAACCCAATTCAGACACTGGGCTTGGCCCAGGAAGCCACAAGGACACATGAGGCTGACGACTCATCTGTGAACTTGTGGCCCACACCTGACAAGCAAGCTTTCAAGGGAGGGCGGGGATTTGATTTAATGGCAGGACTGAATCAGAAAAACCATGTTCAATAAATCCTTAAGAAATGGAAATGGGTGAGCCCTAAACTGCCTTTCTAGAAGCATCCAGCTAACACAGCAGGGGGACCCTGGCATAGAAGAGGGCCGCTCTCTCACTGCCCAACCACACCCAGGAATTGCCGTGTAAAAGGCGGCAACTGCAGACCACATCTTCCTTGTTCATCCAGAAAACTGATTCTTCCTTAACACCTGGGCAACCAGACAAAAAGAAGATGAAAAAGGAAAACGTCAGAAAGGACTCGGAGGGGATATTGACAAATGGGAAGCACCTCCTGTCCCCTGGAGCTTAGACACACAAGAGGCCTTTCTCCTTGTAAACCTGGAGAGCCAGCAAATCTGTGCTCAGATTAGCCTCTGAAGCTGGGAGAGGATTTGTTTTAAAACATCAGGGACTTGGGGCGCCTGGGTGGCTTAGTCGGTTAAGCGTCCGACTTTCGCTTAGGTCATGATCTCGAGGTTCGTGGGTTTGAGCCCCGCGTCGGGCTCTGTGCTGACTGCCAGCTCAGAGCCTGGAGCCTGTTTCAGAGTCTGTGACTCCCTCTCTCTGACCCTCCCCTGCTCACGCTCTCTCTCTCTCCTAGAAATAAATAAAAAAATATTAAAAAAAATTTGCTTATAAAAAAAAATGAAATAAAACATCAGGGACTTATAAGAAAAAGCAACATAAAAAGAAGAAGGGAGTTCCGTGTTTCTGGAACAGCACCTCCCTTCCCCTCCCACTATTCCCAAGGGCTGCTATGAAGAGGACTGCAAGCCCACCCTCCCTCGAAGAGCCAACAGAAGGGCTAGGGAGATTGACACTTCAACAAGAAGGGTGACACAGTGTGCACAGGACTGTCACAGAAACCTGTGCAGAGATGCAAGGAGAAACTAGCAGGTTCTGTCTGGGGGGTCAGAGAGGGCTTGCTTCATCAAGGCAGGGACTCCAATCTGATTTGGGTAGAAAAGGTACATCAGGGTAGAGGAAACAGTGTGAGCACAGGTGTGCAGATGTGAAAGAGCCGGTAGCCCTGGGAAATAGTGCGCAGGAAGCGATCAGACATGAAGTGGGAAGGGAAGTGATGCCAGATGGTGATCGTGTGCTTTAGGATTATGCAATTGCCAAATATTTACTGACTCAACAAGGCCTAGTCCAAAAGTGGATATTAAATCACTTCTCCACAAAATATACTAGTTTATATTCTGAATTGACACAATTTTTTAAATCACTAACTGAATCTCAAATGTAAGTTACACAACATTAGTTCCACGAATAGAGCTTTAACTACTGTTAAAAGTTGAATTTGAGTTCAAAATTATTTTTTTCACGTATTTTATTCAGTGAGCTAAATTTCTCACACCAGATAAAGTCCAAAGGTAATCTACACTTCACAGATTTGGAGAACATTTCCAAGCATTGTGACCATGGAATAGTGTCCTGAGGCACATTAATTGCTAATAATGTTCAGCATTAACTAGACATACACAGACCGTTGAACACTGTATGATCTTTTAGTAAGAAACACCACTTCCAGTGTCAACAAGCTCACATCTCAAAAGGGAATCTTGCTGCCCCACCACCTGAGAAAGCCACCGTTCATGTTTTGGTAGTTACCCTACTGAAACACACCCACATATAAGTGTGTACTCACACTTTTACCTAAGAGATCAAAGGGCTCTCGCTGCTTTATTTTTCAACTCGGTAGTCTGTGGTGATTCTCCTTCTGTAATTTCTTAAACCAAGTCCCCATTGTTGGCACTGCTTACATGAAAGAGTTCTTAGTATTAGAATGAGCAACTTAAAGTGAATCATTTTTAGCTGTTACAATGGGCATCCTTGAATATCTATCTTGTTCATTGGTCTAAACTGCTGAATAGAGAGAGGTATGCACATTTTATATTTTGTTACATTTCTCCCCAAACCATAAAAAATGGCAGCCCAATTTACATACACTGGTGGGAAAGCCTTGTTGGGTCAGGCTGGTTTTGAAGTTGAGGGGAGAGGCCTCGGCTCCTTGCCTTCTGAAGGGACCACACGGACCATGTCAGCCACACGAAACTCCCAGCACAGAGAATTGGCAGTGCCCAGAGAAAGGGGGTGAGGCACTGGCTCTTAGTGGCCATATGGAGGTGTCAGCAGATTTGATGGGACCTGAGTGGGCAAAACTCCTGGCAACCCCAAAAGTAAGAGTAGTGAAAAAAATGCTGTTGAGATACCAAGAGAGTCTTCCATCTTAAAAACTGCTCTCAGCAGACACTGATTATCTATGTATTTCACACCAGATCTTTCTCCTGACACGCTGTAACTAACAACATGTGTGGAGTTTCCTTCAAATTACCTTTCCTACTGCTCATTATAATCTGAAGTGATTTATAATGTTCCTACGAATCACACTGGATAGATTATTTTCTTTAATTCCAGCCAGCAGCTGTTGAAGCAGACTAATAAATAACCACTGTAGAACCCCCACTGAACTCTCTGAAAAGGCTGTAAATATATTTAACAACCCACAGCATAAACACATCTCCAGCTCCCAACCAGGACTGAATACCTTTCAGAAACTCGGTTAGTTATGAATGTATCTGAAGGAAAAAAAAAAGGGGGGGGGACTCTGAAATGCCTATTCCTTCCATAAAAAAATACAAGTCCCAGAACTTCCCATTTCCCTTACCTTTGCCTTTAACAAATGCAGACATCTGCAAACATCAGTTTATCCATTTAATTTTAGATGCAAATCTACTGTGCCTTAGAGACTAAACAAAGAATTACGAAGTTCTCAACTTGTTGGCACATGTCTCTTACCAGTTTTTTTTTTCTTTAATCTGTCTTTTTGTCAAAAGACAAATATAGACAGATTGGGGAAATGTGATGCAAAAACTAAAAAACCAAACCAAACTAAACCAAATAAAAAAACCAACCCTGTTTTACCTAACCTCCACTGGCAGCCGGTCATGTAATTTTCAACTGTATGTTTTACTTCTTTTCTTGTTCTTGGGCCAAAAGGAGCTTCAGCGTACTGGTGCCTACGATTTAGTTTGTCCATACCTCCCAGGGATGTCGCCACCCGAGCTGTCCCAGTAGGCCTAACCAAGGGTTTCAAGGGCCTAATGGCTATATCTAGCCCAGGGCACAGCCACCTGGCCCCATATCAAGACATTAGTCTGCCAGCTAGGCACCTATTCCTCTCCTCCACTACGATACTAGTAATACTTCCTTGTTATGCACTGGAGATTTTCTCTTTGAAATAAGAATTATATTTAGACAGTATATTCTCTACCTGTTGCATGTACTTAATCCAGTACAGAAACTGAACGAATATGCATATAGTAATCCTTATACTATTCCCATAAATGTCTGATGTAACTCCTTCCTCCAGCCAAGACACAGCCATTATGATACAGACCTAATTCATTTGTTATTCCCATTTGGGCAAAGAAGAAAACATAAACATTGTAACAGTGAAGAATACTGAAATAGGCTAGAATGGAATAGGGTATAGTATAGGTCATCGATGGGGTAGAAATAATCTATGTTAAAGGACACAGTCAAAAAAAAGCTTGTCTCTGTTTTTCCTGCTGGAAAAACTTGAGCTTCCTCAAGTTCTGGTTCCTCCCTTGGATAGCTCTATTTCTACACCAACAAGACAAAATGAATTTGAACTACATTTAGTGAAAAATCACACTATAGAATTCTTCCTTCAGCTAGTTAGTCTTTAAACAGGCACACCCCTCCTCCACAGTAATACATAGTGTTCCGATGCTCCACACCCACTTCTGGACCCCACGTCTCTCTAGAGGCCTCAGAATACAGTGTCACTGGGAAGGCATAAAGAGAGTTTCCCAACAGGCGTTCACTACTCAAAGAAGCCTGTGAGAGCCGTCACTCCACTCTGAGAAAAAGAGAACTGGCAGGAACCACTTGTGGTATCCCCCCTACCCCACACCTTTTTGTAATGAGAAGAGAATTCAAGCCAAAATCGAAAGTTACACCAAAGCAAAGCGAATTTCTCATTCAGAACCAAAGAGGTACAAAAACACCAGCCTCAGTTTCCCTCCTAGGGACCAATAAGAAAAAGATTAGTCATCATTCCTTCAAAGGCTTCATTAGGTGGCTAAGCCCCAGAGTCTTCAACATAAACCAGAGCCAAACTTCCCTAAAGAAGGTTTTTCACTGTGACAGTAAAAGAGTCATAAAAAGAAATACAAGTTTAAATGACACCTTTCACATCCAAAAAAAAAAATCTATGAATGCAAAGCTGATTGAAAAAAAATTTTTTTAGGGCGCCTGGGTGGCTTAGTCAGTTAAGCGTCCAACTTCGGCTCAGAGAATGATCTCACGGTTCGTGGGTTCGAGCCCCACATCGGGCTCTGTGCTGACAGCTAGCTCAGAGCCTGGAGCCTGCTTCAGATTCTGTATCTCCCTCTCTCTCTGACCCTCCCCTGCTCATGCTGTCTTTCTCTCTCTCTCTCACAAATAAAACATTAAACAAATTTAAAAAAATAAAAAATTTAAAATGTTTATTTATTTTGAGAGAGAGAGAGATAGAGTGTGAGTGGGGGAGGTGCAGAGAGAGAGGGAGTCACAGAATCTGAAGCAGGCTACAGGATCTGAGCTGTCAGCACAGAGCCCGATGTGGGGCTCTAACTCATGGACCGCGAGATCATGACCTGAGCCGCAGTCGGACGCTCAACTGACTGAGCCATCCAGGCGCCCCAGAAAGCTGATTTTTGCTCTCATCTACACTATACTATCCCACTCTTTTAAGGGATTCTTTAGTGGTGCTTCATCATACACAGAAGTATCCACATAATTTAATTTGTTATGAGATAAATACAAATGTATTATTATCCTCATTTTACTTATGAGGAAATCAGTCATTGATACTATAATCCGGGTTATGCAAACTAAACTCATCCATGCCTGGATTACAATAATCAGGAGACCTGGTTTCCTGCTGCAACTCAGGTACAGCAGGCACAGTTGATGAACTTTGTACAAAGTGAAACCCCAACCAAACTGCCAATCTGGACGTTCCTCAGTTTCCAGGCAGTTTCTCAGGATCCATTATACACTTTCACTTTCTTCTATACCCTATCTGGTGCATTAGCCAACTTTCAAAAATAAATAAATAGCTTCAGGTAAGCTACCTTAGAGATTTACAGTTGGCCCTTCAACAAAACAGGGATCAGGGGCACCGACCTCCTGTGCAGTCAAAACTTTGCTTATAACTTTTGATTTCCCCAAAACTTAACTAGTAATAGCTTACTTTCATCCAGAAGCCTTACTGGTAACATTTGATTAACACATTTTTGTTATAGGTATTATATACTTCATTCTTACAATAAAGTTAAAGAAAACATTATTAAGAAAACACATTTACAGAATTGTACTGTAATTATAAAAAAATCTAAGTATGAGTGGACCCCCACAGTTCACACCCATGTTGTTCTTGGATCAACTGTATAATTAATACAAATAATAATCATAAGAAGGCTAAAATGGCAACATTAATATCAAATACAATAGACTTCATGACAAAAAGTACCACCACAGATGAAAAGGAACATTTCACTATGATGAAGGGTCAACTCATCAGGAGGACATAACGATCACAAATCTGTATATGCCTGAAAACAGAATCAAAACACATAAGGCAAAAACAGAATCAAAGGGAGAAATAGACAATTCCAATCATCACAAGTAAATATTTTAATGCACTTTTCTCAGTAGTTGCTAGAACAACATGGTGGTGGTGATAGGGTGGGGGTCAATACTTTTTCTATAAAGGGCCAGATAGCATATATTGTAGGCTTTCTGGGGCATACAGTTTTTCTGTTAAAACTATTGAATTCTAACTTTTGGTAGCACAAAAGCAGCCAGAGATGATATGTAAAAAATGTGTATAGCTCTGTTTCAATAAAACAGAATAGATTTAGCCCACAAACTGAAGTTTGCTGACCCCTAAACTAATGACAATTATTTAAAAACTGACATATGAAAACCCTGAAAAATATGATCAACTACCAAGACTTATAAAAGATATTACATCTAACCATAGCATAGTAGACATTGTTTTGAAGTCTAGACCTTAAAACAAGTGGCAATTAATTTTAAATCATGAAATCATCACACATAGTACACTGACCACAATGGAATTAAATTAGAAATTAATACTAAAATAATATTTTATTAAATATTATAAAATATTATTTTAATATTCAAATAATAAAAGGGACACCTGGGTGGCTCAGTTGGTTAAGTATCTGACTTTGGCTCAGGTCATGATCTCATGGTTCATGGGTTCGAGCCCCACGTCAGGCTCTGTGCTGACAGCTAGCTCAGAGCTTGGAGCCTGTTTCAGATTCTGTGTCACCCTCTCTCTCTGCTCACACTGTCTCTCTCTCTCAGAAATAAATAAAAATATTAAAAAAATAAATAAAATAACTAGAAAAGCTCCAGTATTTAGAAATTAAACAAGCCATTCCTAAATAACCCATGGGTCAGAGAAGAGAACATGAGGGAAGAAAAAAAAGAAAAAAAAGAGGAGTAAAAATAAAAATTTTAAAAAGTTGTGAGACAGGAAACCATCAAAACCCTAGAGGAGAAGGCAGGCAACAACTTCTTTGATCTCAGCTGCAGTAATTTCTTACTTGACACATCTCCAAAGGCAAGGGAATCAAGAGCAAAAATGAACTATTGGGACCTCATCAAGATAAAAAGCTTCTGCACTGCAAAGGAAACAATCAACAAAACTAAAAGGCAACCGATGTAATGGGAAAAGATATTTGCAAATGACATATCAGATAAAGGGCTAGTATCGAAAATCTATAAAGAACTCTTCAAACTCCACACCTGAAAAACAAATAATCCAGTGAAGAAATGGGCAGAAGACATGAGTAGACATTTTTCCAAAGAAGATATCCAGATGGCCAACAGACACATGAAACGATGCTCAACATCACTCATCATCAGGGAAATACAAATCAAAGCCTCATTGAGATACCACCTCACACTGGTCAGAGTGGCTAAAATGAACAAATCAGGAGACTCTAGATGCTGGCGAGGATGTGGAGAAATTGGAACTCCCTTACACTGCTGGTGGGAATGCAAACTGGTGCAGCTGCTCTGCAAAAACAGTGTGGAGGTTCCTCAAAAAATTAACAATAGAACTCCCCTATGGCCCAGCAATAGCACTGCTAGGAATTTACCCAAGGGATGCAGGAGTGCTGATGCATAGGGGCACACGTACCCCAATATTTATAGCAGTGCTTTCAACAATAGCCAAATTATGGAAAGAGCCTAAATATCCATCAACTGACAAATGGATAAAGATATGGTTTATCTATACAATGGAATATTACATGGCAATGAGAAAGAATGAAATCCTGCCATTTGCAGCAACGTGGATGGAACTGGAGTGTATTATGCTAAGTGAAATAAGTCAGTCAGAGAAAGACTGATACATGTTTTTCACTCATATGTGGATCTTGAGAAACTTAACAGAAGACCATGGGGGAAAAGAAGGGGGGAAAATTACAGAGAGGGAGGGAGGCAAACCATAAGAGACTCTCAAATACAGAGAGCAAACTGAGGGTTGATGAGGGGCGAGGGAGAGAGGAAAGTGGGTGGTGGGCAATGAAGAAGGCACTTGTTGGGATGAGCACTATGTGTAGTGTGGAAGCCAATCTAACAATAAATTATATTAAAAAATAAAATTAAAATTTGTGAGATACAGGTAAAGCAGTGCTTAGAGTGATATGTATAGCTTTAAATCTTTGTATTAGAAAAGAAGAAAGATATATAATCAATGATCTGAGTTTCTACTTTAACAGATCAGAAAAAGAACAAATTAAATCCAAAGTAAGTAAATGGAAGAAAATCACAAAGAGAGAAGCTGGTTACTTGATAAGATCAATAAAACTAAGAAACCTCTAGCTAGATTGGTCAAGAAGAGAAAAGACACAGATTACCAATATCAGGAATAAAAGAGAAAATACCACAACAAATCCTATAAATAACAAAAGGATAATAAAAAATATTATGGACAGGACACCTGGGTGGCTCAGTTGGTTAAGTATCCCAACTGATTTTGGCTCAGATCATGATCCCAGGGTCATGAGATCAAGCCCCACATCCAGTTCCATGCTGAGCATGGAGCCTGCTTAAGATTCTCTCTCTGTGTCTCTCCTCCATCTCAAAAAAAAGTTGTGCCAAGTTTGTGACAACTCAGACAAAAATGAACAAATTTCTTGAAAGATGTATGGAAGCAAAAATGAATGCAAAAAAGAATAGAAGGGTGCCTGGTGGCTCAATTGGTTAACTGTCCTATTGTGGCTCAGGTCGTGATCTCATGGTTCATGTGTTTGAGCCCCGTATCAGCTCTGTGCTGACAGTGCAGAGACTGGAACTTGCTTCAGATTTTGCATCTCTCTCTCTGCCCCTTCCCTGTAGCACTGTGTCTCTGTCTCTCTCAAAAATAAATAAAACATTAAAAACAATTTTTTAAAAATGTTTTATTTATTTCTAGGAGAGAGAGACAGCGTGAGCAGGGGAGGGTCAGAGAGAGAGGGAGTCACAGACCGAAACAGGCTCCAGGCTCTGAGCTGGCAGTCAGCACAGAGCCTGACGCGGGGCTCTAACCCACGAACCGCGAGATCATGACCTAAGCGAAAGTCGGACGCTTAACCGACTAAGCCACCCAGGCGCCCCTAAAAACAATTTTTTAAAAGAAAGAATAGAAGAATAGAAGAATAGAGTCCTACATCAATTAAACAACTTGAACATGTAATTAAATACCTGTCCCCCAGACCCAAATGGCTTCTCTGATGAATTTTATCAAAATTATCAAATATTTAAAGAAGAAATAATATCAATCATATAAATTATTTCAGAAAATCAAGGAAGAGGGACCATTTCTCATCTTGTTTTATAAGGCCAGTATTACTCTGATATCAAACTAGATAAAGGCATCACAAAAGAGAAAAACAAAAAGTCAATAGCTCTCATGAACCCAGATGCCAAAAATCCTTGACAAAATTTTAGCAAATAAAATACAACATGACAAAATGGGATTTATCACAAGGATGAAAGGTTGGTTTAACACTGAAAATCAATGTAATTAATCACATTTATAGAATTAATGTTTTTTCTTAAACCAAATGATCACTTCAATAGATGCAGAAAAAGTATTTGACAAATTTCAACATCCATTCATGATAAAACTCCCAGCAAAGAAGGACTAAAAAGCAACTTCCACAAGCTGATGAAAAGCATCTAGAAAAAAACATACGGCTAATATTATATTCAGTCGTGAAAGGCTCAATGCTTTCCATCTAGGAGTAGGAACAAGGCAAGGATGCCCTTTTCTATCATTTTTATTCATCATTTTACTGAAGATTCTGGTCAATGCAATACAGGTTGGAAAGAAAGAAGTAAAACAGTCTGTGCAGACAACAGGACACAGAAAACCCTAGATAACTACTAGAACAAAAACACAAATTTAGCAAAGTCACAGGACACAAGGTTAATTTATAAAAAATTGCTACATTTCTTTTTTTTTTAAATTTATTTACTTATTTTGTGAGAGAGAGAATGAGTGGGAGATGGGTAGAGAGAGAGGGAGAAGGAATCCCAAGCAGGCTCTGCAATGTCAACACAGAGCCTGACTGGGGGCTTGAACTCACAAACTGAGAGATCATGACCGGAGCCAAAATCATGAGTTGGATGCTCAACCGACAGAGCCAAACAGGTGCCCCCAAATCTACTACATTTCTTTGACAATAATGACATAGAAATAGTTTTTTAAAAAATTTCATTTACAATAGTATAAAAATATCCTTAGAAGTAAATGTAATGAATTTAATTAATAACCTGTGTGCTAAAAATTACAAACTTTTACACAGGAAAATCAAATTAGACCTCAGTATATGGAGAGACATAGAATGTTAATAGACCATAAGACTCAATATTATTAAGATGGCAATTCTTCTCCAACTAATCTTTAAATTCAGGCAATTGGAATTAAATCCTAGCATGCTTTTTGAACAGACTGACAAACTAAATTGAAATTTTATATGAGAAAGAAAAGACTAAAGCCAAAGCAGTCATGAAAAGACTAGAGTTAAGATAGGAGGACTCACACTGCCTAACCCCAAGAGTTCTTATAAAGCTATAATAATCAAGGGAGTGTGTTAGTAGTGTGAGAACAGACATATACCTCAATGGAACAGAAGAAAAATGACCAAAAATAGACTCCTCCTTATATGGCCAATTGATCTTTAACAAAGGCACCATGGTATTTCAATGAGGAAAATATAACCTTTTCACCAAATGGGCTAGAACAACTGTCTATGGAAAAAAGTGAACTTGAAATTTATCTTACACTATACACAAAAATTAACTTGATAGGGATCATAGAACAAAAACATAAGAGGTAAAACTACTAAACTTATAGAAGAAAACAGGAGAAAATCTTTGTGATATTGGGGCACAAAACCATAACCTATGTAAGAAAAAAATTATAAAATGGCTTTCATATAAATTGAATTTTGCCCTTTGAAACACAGCTAAGAAAACAAAAAGCAAGCCACTGAGTAGGAGACATATCTGACAAAAGTTTATATGTAGAATATATACATGTTTCTTATAAAGCAAAAAGAAGACAACTCAATTAAAAAACAGGCAAAAGATTTTAACAGACACTTCACAAAAGTAATACATAGATAACCAATAAAAACATAAAGAGATGCTTAACATCAGATGCTAAGTCATCAAGAAAACACATATTAAAATAACAATGAACTGTATTACATAACTTCCTAAATGACTAATGGTAAAAAGACTGAAAATATCAAGTATAAGTGAGGGTGTGGAGAAACTGGAACTCTCATTCACTGCTTGATGTAATGCAAAACTGTACAGCCACTCTGAAAAACAGTATGGCATTATCTTTTAAATTAAATATATACATACCATATGACCCGGCCAGTCAACTCTTAGGTATTTACCAAAAAAGAAATGAAAATAACTGTCCATACAAAACTTCTATGTGAATATTTATACTACCTACATGGATGAACCTCAAAACTGTTGTACTAAATGAAAGAAGCAAAAGGAAAAGAACTACATAATATATGTTTCCATTTACATTATATTCTAAAAAAGGGAAAAGTAGAATTACAGAGAGCAGATCGGAAGTGCCCTGGGCTTAGGGCCTGAGGTCAGGGGAGTGAACTGAATACAGTGGTAGATGGCAAAGATAAATATGTGTGTGCTGCCTGGACCATGGATAGCTATGGTTAAAAACCAGTGTGCTCATGGGGCGCCTGGGTGGCTTAGTCGGTTAAGCGTCTGACTTTCGCTTAGGTCATGATCTCCCCGTAGTGGGTTCAAGCCCCGCGTCGGGCTCTGTGCTGACTGCCAGCTCAGAGCCTGGAGCCTGTTTCAGAGTCTGTATCTCCCTCTCTCTCTGACCCTCCCCTGCTCACGCTGTCTCTCTCTCTCTCTGTCTCCTAGAAATAAATAAAATAAAAATATTAAAAAACAAAACAAAACAAAACAGTGTGCTCAGTTAGATACAGGCTCCATGGCCAACGGCAAAGGAAATAAATACCCTCTGTGGTAGTCTTCCAGAGTGTTCCAGTGGACAGGTTAGCTTCCTGAATGCTCAACACTCACTTTATGTCTTTCTCTCTACCTTACTCTCTTTGATAAAGAGTCAACACACATATAACTAAAAGTAATGAGAACCCAGCAGGCCTGACATCCCCTCCACTGAGATAGCACACTCAAATTAAAAATTCCTGGAGCACCTGGGTGGCTCAGTTGATTAAGCATCCAACTTTGGCTCAGGTCATGATCTCAAGGTTCATGAGCCTGTGTCTTGCTTCAGGCTCTGTGCTGACACTTCAAAGCCTGGAGCCTGCTTTGAATTCTGTGTCTCTCTCTGCTCCTCCCCTTGTTCTCTCTCTCTCTCTCTCTCCCTCCCTCTCTCTCCCTGCCCCCCCCAAAAATCAATAGACAATTAAGTTCTAATACCTTTAAAAAAAAAATTCCCAAAGTTGGGGCACCTGGGTGGCTTAGTCGGTTAAGCGTCCGACTTTCGCTTAGGTCATGATCTCGCGGTTCGTGGGTTCGAGTCCCGCGTCGGGCTCTGTGCTGACTGCCAGCTCAGAGCCTGTAGCCTGTTTCGGCCTGTGACTCCCTCTCTCTCTGACCCTCCCCTGCTCACGCTGTCTCTCTCTCTCCTAGAAATAAATAAAACATTAAAAAAAATTCCCTTTAAAAAAAAATTTCCTTTAAAAAAATTCCCAAAGTGGAGGCACCTGGTGGCTTGGTCTGCTAAGCCATCTGACTCTTGATTCTGGCTCAGTTCATGATCTCAAGGTTCCTAAGATAGAGCCCCATGTTGAGTTCCATTGGACTGTTTTGGATTCTCCCTCTTCTCTCTCTCCTCTCTCTCTGCTCTCTCCCCCAGTGCCTTCCCCACTCACATACATACTCTATCTAAAATAAAAAAATTTAATAAAAAAATAAAAATTAAATAAAATTCCCAAGGGGCTGTAACTGGGCCTGGCTGTTTCCTCTTCTGACCTGTGTAAAGAAGCTGGGCAGAGCTAGGGATCAGATTCCAGGTTATACCATCTGAGGATGCTGCTAGAGTATTTTTGCTATTGTTTAAGAGAAAGTATAAAGCTTTCTAGTCCTCTTTCTTTTTTTTTTTTTTTAAATGTTTTATTTATTTCTAGGAGAGAGAGAGAGAGACAGCGTCAGCAGGAGAGGGTCAGAGAGAGAGGGAGTCACAGACTGAAACAGGCTCCAGGCTCTGAGCTGGCAGTCAGCACAGAGCCCGACGCGGGACTCGAACCCACGAACCGCGAGATCATGACCTAAGCGAAAGTCGGACGCTCAACCGACTAAGCCACCCAGGCGCCCCTCTAGTCCTCTTTCTTGAAATCTTTCCAATTCCAAGGTATGTTCCTCTAAACTGCAGAGGAATATAAGCAAACCTTATTTATTTGGGTTAAAAATGTAAACATTCCTCTTTATGAAAAAGAAAGAAAGCAGGGGAGGGAGAGAGGAAACGAGGAAGAAAGGAAGGAAGGAAGGAAGATTTAAGTATGGGACACATTAAAAATTTAACCAGCTTTCATAAAATAAAATATGATACATGTGGAGCATCACCAAGAAGTCCAAGTACCAAACACACCCAGACTGTGCAGGGAGTTAATTTCCCTCTAATTTTAAAGTGTTGATATATTCATGTGGATGTTACACTAAAGAAAAAAAGAGTTACAGGAAAATGCAGATAAGAACTGCCTTGAAATAATAATCTGTAAAGCTAAAGAAGGCAGCAAAATATAAACCCACCAGGAATTTTAGTGATAGAAATGAGAAGGAGGTGGCTAGTTCTAACAATCCACAGGAAGCACAAGAAGGAAGGCAGCTTGAAGAGCCAAGAGACACACCTGAAGTTATTCCAGGGCATTTAATAGAAATACAAATAGGGAGGCAACAGCTTCATGGCTCATTCAAATTAAATGCACTTTAAAATTGTATTTTAAATTAGAGCATTTCATACAGTTTCACAGCATCATTCCGTTTTGCCTTTTGTCAAAGGAGCTGTGCAGGTTTCTTTTCTGCAGACCTTTACAGTTCTGTGAAAGGCAGATTATATTCAAGTGAAAAACTTAGAAGTCCCTTTATTTCCCAAAGTAGAACATTATTCACCTATTGAGTTGAGTCATTAAACTCAATTCAAGAAAGCCTACCTATCCATCCATCTATCCATCTTTACAGCTATAGACATAGATATTTAAAAAAAAACTTTTATTATATTAATTCAGATGTATAAAATACTACTCTATGGGAAGGGTCACACCATATTCATTTCCAAAACATCAATGGTAATGGGCAACTGGGATACCATTCATAAATCAAATTAATATTTAAGTTACACCTAAATATTTAAAATCTAATTCTTGCTAGGGATGGTGGGAAATGCTTTGGTTTGTGCAAAAATTATGAAAAATTGAGATTGGAGGCTACTAGTAAATCCTTAACTTTTTTTCTACCTCCTTCACCATTAAGCCTTTTCTCCTTAAGATGCTCTCCAATCACAAGATCTACTAATTTCAATGTTAGTTTCTTTATCTACCCTTTCGTACTCTTTCAAAGAAAGTAATGGAAAGTTAAACAGTCAATTGTTTGACAACAGTTGGGGACCAGAATATCAAAGTGAATGGATTATGAGTCTGAAAAATCAATACAGCAAGAAAAATAGCTCTCTAAGCAGATTAATGTACTCAAGTTTATTTTGATAGAGGCTCCTCTTGCTGTTAAACTTGAGCCTATAAATATAACAACGAGGGCTATGAGAGGTAAGGACACTATCTTGTTCACTGGCATATCCCTTACCCTTCATACACAGCAGGTGCTCAGAAATATGAACGGATTAATGGAAAACAATGAATGAATAGGTGTTGTTAACCAAAACCAAGAAAATCACACTGTACGCTATTTACAATCAAGCAAGGTTCACTTTTATTTTGCTGAATTTTGTTTTGATTGCCAGCTAGCAGACTTGACCTTGAGTTTCTGAGCTCCTGCCCAAGGGCTCTTTCTACTGCCTCTGCCCAGGACGAGGTCCAAGGCCCCCAAAGCCCCTCTGGAACTCAGAGCTTAGTATGCCACTATGTAGTAGGAACACAAGGAGCAAAGAGGGCTTCTGCCCTAGAGGCTAGGAATCCAAAGTATTTTACAAGCACTACTGCTATTAAAATTATTACATAGACAAACATGCTTCTGTTCTGCCAAGTCTGATGATGGCTGAGTCTTCATCATGTATATAAAACCACAGACAAGGTGATAAACATCAAAAGATTAGGGGGGAGATTAGACTAGTTACCAAGGTCAACTGGTTGCCTGGATTGTTATAATTCCTTAGACAAATGACCTTATTCTAATGCCATCCCACTCATACTCTTTCACATTTTTTAAAGAAATACAGAAAACAGGAACTCTAATTGTATCAATATTTCTTTTTTCCTATCTACAGTCCATGGAGTAGTACTTTGGCCCAAGCTATTTGGAAATAAACTCAGATCACCAAATCATAGTAACTGACAAATGTATTTTGTAGTCATCAATTTTATGCCACATTTAGTCCAGACAGAACGCTACAGTAGAAGTCTCAGTCCCAAATTTTAAGCTACAATATTTCTAGGAGGGAAGAATAATATAACCAGAAAGTCTGATGCCTTGGTGCCTACCACTATTCAAATCACTTTTTAATATTTCAATTAAAGAGTGGGAGTCCTCCCATCCCATATGGTATGGGAAGTTCATATCCTCCTCAAGATTTAACAAGCTCCAGGCATTTATGTCCTCAGATCTTATTTACTGCTTCCACTGAGCTCTCCACCAGCCAGCCCCTGCCCTGATCCCTTCTAGTACCATCATCCTGTATGGCACATGGTCCTCATTCTTTATTCTCCAAAACAACACCACCACAAAACAACACTGGAAGATAGGCTATTACAGTACGCCTAAGTCAGAGGCAATGGAGGGGGTCAGTAATAACATCATTGCTTAGCATAACAAAAATATGAAAGTCCTCCAAGCAAGCCCACTAGCAGAGACTTGATCAGTCACACTTCCTCCACAGTGCCAACCTCTGCATGTGACTTCTGCCTCCCCGAAATTACCCTTTCTCCATTTTCCCCATCTATTCTGAACCCCTCACACTGTCTGATTGTAAGCACAACTCCAGATTGCTCTTAAGAGAGGCAGTACTTTCTGTATTTTCAGACTATGACCAGAGGTCAGAGGGAGTAAATTTCACCTTTCATACTAAAAGAGGCATCGGGGTTCTAACCCAAACTCAGACCTGTTTTAGAAGGCATTCTTCCTTCCTTCTAATTCAGATAATAGCTGGCCAGAATAACTTTCTTTCTTCCCACTACACAACGTTTCTCCACTCTCTTGTATTCATAAAATGTGATTCTTAAGCCATAAGACTGATTCCACAAGTAGGATATTCACACATCTGTGTCCACACTCATGGTCTTTGTGTTGAAGGAAAATCAAACGTGAGGCCAGATCCTGACTCATAACTGGTGTCATCCTTTCCTAGACCCTTTGCTGCCTCAGGGATTGGGCTGATCTTGAGCCTAAGGCAAACCTTTGAGTTAAGAAGCAGCAACATGTGGCTCTGCACAGTGCAGGAGCAGTGGACTGGCGGACCAGACCTGAAGGCGGCACAGTGCAGTGAGCAGATGAAGTTAATAGAACTACTATGTTAAGAAGGAGCCTAATTCTATTCTTTTTTTTTTCTTTTTCTTTTTTAGCCAAATTCTATTCTAAATCTAATTCTGAGCATAGAGGCATTTTCAATAAAGCTCTTTCAGAATGAAGATTTACTGCATGGGACCACCACAGGCCACAGGACTATAAATCTGTACCACTCACCCAATACTGTGCCCCAGCTAACATTTCTTATACCCGGACTTCGAGCTCAACAATAAGCTTCCAGAGGGCAGGACTTACAATTTACTCTGGGGATACACTCAGGGCTCTGCATAGTCCCTACATATTACCAAACTATAATTAAGAACCTATGTTTTTCACACCAAAGGAATAAGGGCTCTGACTCAAGCCAGCACTCAAGAGCCCATGGTACTTCCTGCCACATGAGCCAATAGACTCAGTCTGGTTGCTTTTCTCCTCTGGACCATGTGGAAATTATTCTTGGGTCAATCTGCTTGTTACTGCAGATGTTGCTAGATATTGCATTCATTTTGGCCAGGACATTTTTGGAATTATGCTAGAATGACAATGCCCAAGAATATCAAACATGGCTAGAATCACATTCTTCCCTACCTAGAAACATACTGGGTATTTCATAATTTAAGATTGCTCATTAAATGACTATGGAATACAGTTAAAACTTTTTAAGTATGTATTTTAGATTCAAAAATTGTTTTTCTTCAGGGAGAAAAACAGAGATGTGTTTCTTCCTCTTGTTACTTTTATAGTCTATAGCTACATACTACATTTCAACATAGTTATATCTATTCTTAAGTTTTTTTTTTTTATTTCAGCAGCTTGGTGACTCCACAAATTATCTTTCAATGAATCTGGAGATACATGGCTCAAATCACAGGTAGGGGGAAATTGCATTCTTTTGACTAAAATGTGAAATTTATGATCAGGTAATTGTTTTACTCTATAACTTGGATTCTAAGAGCACACATTTGAGAATGAGGTTCACCCTAAAATATAATTTAGTGACCCTGAATTGCCTGAGATATTTCAAAATAGAAAGCTTCCCACTAAAGTGATAAGCAGATCATTTTTCTTTTTTCATGTTTATTTATTTTTGAGACACAGAGACAGAGCTTGAGGGGCAGAGAGAGAGAGGGAGACACAGAATCCGAATCAGGCTCCAGGCTCTGATCTTTCAGCACAGAGCCTGATGTGGGGCTCAAACGCACGAACTGTGAGATCATGACCTGAGCCGAAGCTGGAAGCTTAACCAACTGAGCCACCCAGGCGCCCCGTCTTTTTTTCAAGACATTTCACATATCTTTAGTATTCTGTTGACTGACATATTAGTAGGTGTCTTTTGACAAAGGAAGTTCCATATTCAGACAAGGTTGGGGATCATTTTCAAAAAAGAAATTATCCAAGAATTACAGTGCATCTCTAACAAACAACATAATGCAATAGGATGCAATTTGGGTGGAGAACATTTATGGACAAAAGTCAGTCACAACACCAAGGTATCTTTTGTGCACACGTATATTCAAATGTCTTGCCTAATATACAGAGAAAGGCTTTCTGTCGATGTAAAGATTAATCTTCTTTCTCAGTGTTTTTCTCACTGGAAGGGCTGGCAGCTCACTTCCTGTTTCTTGGCACGTCCACTCTGAATATGAAAAAGACACCTCACAAAGCAACTTGATAGGCTCCATCATAAAAGCATGTATTATTTACTTGTGCCTCATGCTCTGAACCCTACAGTATCCCAGCTCCCTACAGGGCTTTCTAAAAGTCTTGCATTGCTACAGTGTACCTTTGAAGGACTCCAAAGTCTCAATATGCATTTGATCATCATCTGGATTATTTCCTTTTTAAGGGAGCCATGTTTAAGGTAGCTTGGAGTAATCACTGCCCATTTCTATCATCAAAAGTCATCCTCAGAATTTTCTGGGGGTACCATACTATGTGGAACAGGGGAGAAATAAATCAGAGAATACCTTGTCTCTTCCAGCACCTAGTTATTCCTGAAAGGCCACCATTGCTGTATACTAGAACTTTGGCCCATGCCAGGCACCTGGAGCAGTGTTGCCTCCCAAGAGGAGAGGCTGAGCAAGTCCTGGTATGCTCAGAATCAGACAGTGCAGTCTTTGATCCGGTTCTCCCTATACATCTTTAATCTCTGTATTTTCCAAGCAAAGGTTTCAAGTAGCAAATGTTATGTTGATTCCCAATCAGTTGACCTCAGCTAGGTCCTATGTCTCTTTGGCTCTCCTGTAATCCAGAGCACTGCAAAGCTAGAACTACAGGCAAGGATCTAAATCTCACTACTCAAAGTGTCGTCCATAGACTAGCAACAGGCACATCCACCTGGAAGTTTGTTTAGAAAGGCAGGATCCCAGGCTTCATCTTGACCTTAAATCAGAATCTACATCTTCACAACCCCCCCCCCCCCCCCCTCCCCCCCCCCCCCCCCGGAGACTTATGTATACCAAAGGTGGGAAAACACTGTTATTTAAGGGCTGGCTGTATGTCTAGCTGGAGTCTCACAATCTAATTCAACAACCAAAGCCAGTTCTGAGTAAACTGTTCTTTTTAAGTATAGAATAAACTAGCTGTGTGACCTAGGCTGAGTTATGTTAACCTCTTTGATTTTTTAAAGGATATTAATAATAGTACCTGACTCATAGTGCTGTGAGGATTAAATTGGGTAATATAGGTAAAGAGTAGTTAGCTTAGCACCTGATATGTAGATAATAGCCAACAAATGTTGACTATTATGAGTTTCTGTTTTCCCATATGTACTTTTAGACACAAGGTGGAAAAGAGCAATCTCAGGCATCTGCTACCAGATTACTGCAAGTAACTACAGGTAAGTTGTCCAAGACAGCACATTAGGCAATGAAGTGAAAAGGCCAGATGCAGAAGTTGCACCTTTGAGTAAAAAGAGACAGACAGTCACAAGGAAGCTGGGAGGATGGGTCACAGCCTACTGTGCCACATGGGCTAGCAGAGGGCAGAGGCAGCTGGTTGAGGACGTCAAACCAAAATAAAGCAGAAGGTAAGCTTCGGGGCACTAGTGCCCACAGAGGAGGGACAGGCTGTGCTGCAGGAATGTGAGAAGCTGGGTGCTCCAGCCCTAGACCCAACTCTCTGCCTCTGTAAAGACCACAGGTGCCGTCCTAGACTCAGTCAGGTCCCAGGAGGCCTGTCCTGCTCATCAGACCCGCCAGTCTAAACCAAGCAAGGCTGCTCACTATTCTACTTCTCCTTTGTATTCTTATGAGTCTGCCTCTCTTTCTCTCTTTCCATCTGTGCCCTTTCTTCTGTTTTTTTCCACCACAGCCAAGCAGGCAGCCAGGTCACCACAAGTACCTCAGAAGGGGGTAGTGGCCAGAATAAGGTCAAAAGCCAGAAAGGCCACCGAGAGAGAGACTGCAGGCTGGAGAGTGGCTAACATTTGGTCAACCTGGAAGTAGGGTTTTGGATGGAGTTGGGAGAAGGTGGGAGAAGAAGAAGGCTTTCTCAAAGTAGCAGACTCCCTCAGCACACAGCCCAGTTCTATGAGCAGCCCAACTTTCCAAAGGCAAGCTTGAATGGCCACATGAACCCATGCTTCAGCCTGGGGGCCTGCCTGCCTGTAAAAGGGAGAGTCAGTATATGCCTCATTCAAGGACAAATCCGTATGCCAAATGACAGCCCTGTCAGCAATATTAAGACATTTCCCATGTGCTGCTTTCTAAGGCTTATCCGTAAAGGATGTCATGAAGTGTCTGTAGAACTGTCACTTTCTGAGCACCATTAAATTAATTTATTTGGCTCCTCTGCTTCAGAGCTTTCTCCACTGAGTTGAGTAAAGTCAACATCATGAAACTTAATAGTGTCTTACAAAGGGAACATATTAGGTCATAAGGGCTAGTGTTTTCTGTGTTCTACAGAATACTCCAATCAGCATCACCTTCAGACTTGCCTCTCTTTGCCAATGGCCACTACAAATGATAGAGATGCTTTCATTATACAACACAAACATAACAATAACACGCACTAGAAACACTCATCCAGATTATCTTTTACACTTGTGAGATGTAATATAAAAAAGAAAGAGACCATGGGAAGGGAAAGAGGGAGGAAGGGAGGGAAGGAAGGAAGAAAGGAAGGAAGGAAGGAGAAGAGAAGGGGGGGAGGGGACATTGGATCAGGACTCAGGAGTTCAGTTCCAGCTGTGCCTCTTACCTTTAGGTCCCTGGGCAAGTCTCTTCCCCAGAGTCTCAGTTCACTCATATGCAAATGGAGAAAACACCTCCAAGCCTCTGGTAAAGATGAAATGATAATATATGGAAAGTACTTTGCACACTATATATCACTGCAGAATTTACATTTTATTTTTGCTCCAAGATGAAGTAACACACACACACACAAAAGAGAGTTAAGATATAAATAGTGATTAATGCTCAAGACAACAGAGAAACTTTTGTCTGTTATTTTAAATGTACGGCTCAAGTAAAAGTGACCTCAGGATACAGAAAATATGTAGCACATTATTTTTTTCTTCCATACTTTCAGCTTTATGTTATAGCTAACATCATTTCTCCTATTACAAATATTTCTTTTTTTCTTCTCACACATGTAAACCTATTCAGAGTGCATGATAGGTTTCCCAATATTATGAAAATCCCTTCCAAACACTTTACGATCTGCCACAGCTTATCTGGGAATGCTTTTCCTGCCACGTGCAGATCAAGGAGTCACTACAGGCTCGTTGACAAGAAGAAGCCTAATAGGCTCCTACAGAAATCCTGAAAGCTCCAGAGACACTGTTCATCTAAATTGGGAAGGGAAATGAACATGCACAGAGAACATTCTTCATACATTTCCAATGGGAGTGTTTGCTTATAATAGTACCATAAAAAAAATCCCACAGGAAATGAGGCCTCCCCCCCCCCCGCCATAAAATAAGATTCCCAGATTGAAATAGAGTTCATGAGATTTCGAGCATGTTTAATACTTAAAAATGTTCTGAAATGGAAAGAGCTGCTCAAAATTTGCAGGCACTGAGAAAACACACACACACACACACACACACACACACACACACACGCACACACACAGGAGAGAGTCACGTTGCCAGTTAGAAAACCAGTGCTATAAGGAAGAACAGGTGAAGTGTGGCAGCCATCATCTAATACAGGATCCTGTAGCAGACACCACTCTTGTTATAATCTTGCCTCGGGGTCTTGGTCTTCCCTTGCTGAGCCACGCTAAGGTGGAGGTGATAGGAGGTAGCTCAGTGCTGGAGTGGAGAGGTCCCTCAGGTGGGGCTCTGGGTCAGGCACATGACAGGGGGTACTGCTAGTGGAAGGCTGTGGAGCTTAGGGGCCAGTAGCCAGGGTATCCAAGCAAGGGGTAGTGGCAGCACAGAATGAACTTACTTGTGGACACAAGGAGAATATCACCAGGAAGCACCCCAAAATATCTAAGAGCACCAAGCAGTCAAGTGAAATCACATTAATAGAAATTTCCAGGGATCTATGTCCCTTGTTGCTGATATAGGACCTCCTGTCCCTCCAAAGTCACTCTCTGCTTAAGAATTTCTGCCAAATCCTGGTGGCCACTTGGGCCCTGCTATTCTGTCACCAGTGCCCTAAACCGGTTCCAGTGCCCAAACTCCTAGTGGCCCAGGGTTCAGGGAGGGAGAATAGCAGTTTCTACTTTCTGTTACACTCCTTTAGAGTTGTCACAGCAGTGTTTTACATGGTTCAGAAAAAAAGGTCTTCAGTTTTTCATCATAGGGCATCATTCTCCCTGGGAACCAGTCCCTGCTAAGGTAGAGTTCTGGTCCACAGCCTGTGCTCAGGTCTCCAATGACTCGGGTGGTATGGTTGGGCCCAGTTCATTATGTCTGGTGCTCTTTTCTGAGGATGACCTCGAACCTGCTGTGGCCCCTACTCAAGTTTGTCTTTCAGAGGCTCCTCAAGCAGAATGAAGATGGGTCTCTTGTAAGCAGGCCATCCTACCAGACTTTAAGACCTTTCCAGATACAGTGTAGACTCAAGATGGGAATCTCTGCCACCTGAAGCATGCCTCTTAACTCTCAATGATGTACAACCAATCAAGTTTACAGGGATATTCATGTTTTCCTGGGAATCCTGACTGGTTAGTACCCCCAGCTATCCAGAATGACCAGAATCTAGAGGTGGCTCTATGGTCTGAAAGGCATACTTTAAATGTTTAAATGTATATCTGAATGAGAGATTCAAAACACATGGGAACTCATGCTCACTGAATACTTATTGTGTGCCACATGCTGTGCACTCTTCTTCCAGCAACACAAGAAGTTGATATCAGTATCTCTATTTTACAGATGAGAACACTAAAACTCTTGGATATTAAGTCATCTGCTGAAAGTCACAAAAACAGTAAGTCAGGACTTAAAAAATGCAGGTCTGCCAACTCTCAATCTATTCTATCATCAAACATTATTTTCCAAAATAATCTAGTTCAGTGTACTAGAGTACCTGAATACAAGTGTATCTAGCCTGTTTCTGAGCATCACCCATGCAAGGGCATACACATACGTACAAATCAAGCACAGAGATTGTAATTAAGCTCTTCTAACACTAGGCACGGTGAGGATAAGCACCTTTAAACTAGGGCAGCCTTAATTTAGAAATAGGGTGAGATGGATAGTGACACAAGCCAACTTAATTGGCATCTTAATTCTTTTTAAGATCAAGAAGATCAAGTCACACTTAAAGCTTTCGAAACTGAGAATAAAATCATTGGCTTAGTTCTGACCTGGAAAAAAAATGTAGAGCTTCAACCACAGAGGCCCTGAATTAAGCAACATCTGCTTTGGTGGGAGTTGGAATACATACAGTTCATTCCACATGATCTGACTGCTCTGACTTTTGCTGGAATGAACAGGTTTTAGAGTATCAATAGGTAGAAGCTCATTAGTGAGCGATAAATAATAAATGGTTACTGTTACTAGCCATAAAGTTTTTGTAGTTTGTTACACAGTATAACTGAGGTACTAGCTAACTGATACAGATAGTAACTTTCCTTTCTAGTGGTGAGATTGCCGCAAAATCTATTGCCAGACAATAAAATAACCACTCTGCTTAATTTTTCCCCCTAAAAATCCCAGGTTAAAAGATATGCCTTTATCTAGCAAACTTCTTTTTTTTAAACACAGAGAAACTATGTATTAGTTTTCTTTAGGAAAAAAATGGGTATGACAGGATGTGAAATTGGTAGTTTTGAATGAAGTGTCAAGATGCAATACATATAATATCTCAAAGCAGGGGTACAGATAAAGAGTGTATTTGCATATGAAAGCACCAAATAAAAATAAACAATTGGCACCAGATATTTATAAGACCCTCCAATGCTTACTTGCACTCAAGTATCAAAGGGTCATGGCAGGGTGGATGGTGCTTCCTTCTTTGTCCAGGTCTGGGCAGAGAGAGGGTCATGGGATCATTCAAAAAGCTTCAAACAAGTCAGAGAGGCTCAGTGCACTGCTGCCTGATTCTCATCCAAGAAATCTAGGGACCGAGGAGATAGGCTAACTGCCTGTTCCGATGGCAGTAAAGGAAAGCAGCTGCTCCTGCTGCATGGAATGGGGGCTGAGGGTTTGCCAGAGTCTTTCAAAAACAAAGTGGATCATAAGGGAGGGCCCACTGAAGCTGGTTCAAATCTTCCACAAACAGTCCAACTGGAAAAACGAAGCAATCCCAGCAGAAAGGGTCTGTGTGCAGGGCATCGTCCAAATACCAAGGGGAGTGGCCAGTGGAGGAAAATGCATCACCTACACCAAGGAAAGTGCAAGAGAAAGTTCCCAGTGGGTGACTCTGAAGAATCCACATGGATCGCTTTTCCATGGCTGCATAACCAATAATCACAAACTCAGTGACTTAAAACACCCACAGATTAGCTCACAGTTCTGTCAGCTTAAGTCCACGTGGCATGGCTGGGTTCTCTGCTCAGGCTCTCATGAGGCTGTGCTCTTGAGTGGAGCTTGGGATCCTCTTCCACATCCACCCAACTTGGGGGCAGAATTCAGTTCCTCACTACCGTAGGACTGGGGTCCCATTTCCTTCAGCATGGCCCACTCCTCTAAAAACCAGTCAGCTCCCTTCATCAAGGCCAGCAGTAAGTCATCTGCTGCTGCTTGTCATCTCTTTTAAGGACTCACCTGATTTGATCAGGCCCATCCAGGATAATTTCCCTTTTCGTGAACTGATTGAGGACCTTAATTACATCTGCCAAATCTCTTCACCTTTGCCATATAAACCTGAGAATGACTATCTAATCAGTCACAGCTGCCACCCACACTCAGAGGAAGGAATTATCTAGGGCATGTGTAACTGGAGGCAGGGATATTGGGGACCATCTCAGAACTCAATCTCATATACCATGAGAGCTCTAAATAGACAGCTATATGTGTATGGGGACCCAAAGACTGCAAACCACCCTGTGGCCTTGCCACACTCCTACTTCCCATACCCTCTCTCGTTGTATGATTTATCTTGGTTAGAATGCTGGAGGAAAGGTGGAAATGTGACAGAAGAAGGACAGATGGCCATACCTGCTCTCCAGACTCCTACCTACAGACACTGGCTCGGCTTGGGTGGAGGTGGTGGTGGTAAGGGATATTACAGCTTTTAAGTACTCATCATTGATGGTGACCAAGGTGCTTTTTATTGTCTAAAAGTGAAGAGTCAGGGAAATGCCCGAACTTAACCAGGAAGGCTAAAGAACCCCTGTGGGAGACAAATAATGAAAATGTTTTTAAATTAACCCTTAACTCTTGCTTGACTTATAACTGTATAAAGAATTTACCTGAATGGTGGGTTTAGAGGCCACTTGTTTTTCTCCTTTATGCTTTCTGAACTTTAAACACCTAATAAATATATTAAGCACATTTTTATATACTTTCCATATTAAGATAAACACTATAAAATATTATTTAGAAAAAAGTTGATCATGAGTTTCTTTAAAATTCCAAAAACAACAACAATACAAAATCCTTCTAGGATACACTGCTGGGATTTTAAGAGCCTGGGCTCATTTAAAGGAATAAAAAAGTCCTTTTGGATCAGATAAAGAAGACAAATCTAAACATTCAGGATACGGCTTTTGTGGTTGATGTTACATCATTTTGGTTCCTTTTTGCAGTGTGCAAGTTTCTACTTGAATGACATGGAGGAAGACTGGTATTTGGGAAGGTGCCATGTTCCATGACATGAAGCTTAGTAAGTCAGTCACATCTCAGAAAACACATCTTGTGTGCACAGTAACTTTTACGTAGAATTAAACCCTCAGAACCACTCCCTGAAAACATGGCCTATCCAAGCATCTGGGAAAATAAGATAAATAAAAGGCATGCTGTTAAGCATATTTACATGATTAGGATATAACATAATTGTGCACAAATGTAAAAAATTGGTCTGTTGTAGAAGACTTTCTAGACTCATTTATAGAGAATGTTCCATTTCAAGGGGCTGCCTGGCCAGTGGGATCAAAGGCTCTTTTGTTCTACATACCAGCAAGGCCTTCAAACAATCTGGTCAGAGAATTACGCAGCTTATTCAGGGAGTAAGAACTCAGTCTGGTGCAGCCAAGGCTGAAAAGTAAATTAGACAAGAATACTGAGGCATTTATACAAAAGAACCAGATCGGAAATATTTTCCTGTTTCAATACACTGCCTTTAGGGGGGAAATGATATAAGCAAACACAATCAACAAGTAAAATTTGTGAGGGGCATCGTAGGAGCCAGGAGTTAAGTGAGAGCTTTAGGTGAGTTACTTCACCATAACCCTGGAAAGTAAAAACTAATATCGTTATCTAGCCTGCAGACAGGAGACCTAGACAAGACAAGTTCAATAACTTACCCACAGAAACAAAACCAAGCATTGGAGTTGATTATTCACCAGCCTTAGAGAAAACATGGATGGCTATTAAGTTTCAAATTGTATTTCCAGTAATGACTCTTGCTATTTTATAATAAAATATTTTCCATATTTCTCATTCTTATCCTAAGGCACCTCTCATATTTAAGATATTTTTATCCAAAACACAGAGTAAGTGAGCAATAGGGCTGAAGTAAACTCAGGTGACTCGCAGTGGTAGGTTCACTAGAATGGACACCAAGGATGGTTTCCAAATCAAAGCTCCTGCACACCCCACTCATCACAAAACCGAGCAGTGACAGAGGGTGTAATCTTGTGGCTTCTGTGCCGCCTCCCAATGCCTGCCACTGGCAGTAAATCCAGCACAGGTACTCACAGAGCATATTACTAAAGACACTGTCAATTTGAAATCCCCTGGTTTGTTTTATTGTGTCCCATCTCTAATGACAGGAACATCCAAGAGCTCTTAATGACGACAGTATACTTTCCACAACAAGCTGATTTTCACACCTGTAGCAAATTACAAAATAGTCTAATCATGTAAATTTGCTTAACAAGAAGATAATTAATCTTCTCAACCAAGTTTTCTAAACAAATATTCGTAGTTAAGACACAGAACAATTCCATTTAGGAGGTTCAGAGAAAACACACTTGCTCTTTAAAGCAGATAGACACACTGGGATCTAAAATGCAGAGCATAGGGAAAAGATTCTGAGTTCTGCGTGGAGAGCGCTGATCCATAAAAAGCAGATGAAGTCAGGTAAGAAAAGATACTTGGAGGGGAGGACAGAGAACAGAGAATGGTTATCTCAAGTTTGGCTTAAGAGAGGGAAACTATGAAGCTCCTAGGCAGGGTGGGCACACTGTCTTCCACACTCTAGGTTTCTTCCCACACTAGAAGTCATCTGTAGTCCTCATGTTCTAGAAAATTAAAAAGCTTGAATATCCACATAATTTGTAAGGCCAGGCAGCGTGAGAAATTGAAAACAAGAGCATCAGTTAGAATAATGTCTCCTCCCAAACTGAGGTCACAGAACACGTGAGTTCCACAAGTTGCTAACGGGTCTTTTTCTAAAACAAAAAGGACTCCGGGGGTGCCTGGGTAGCTCAGTTAAGCATCCGACTCTTGATTTTGGTTCAGGTCATGATTCCAGGGTCTTGGGACTGAGCCCTATGTCAGGCTCCATGCTAAGTATAGAACTTGCTTAAGATTTCCCCTCCCTCCCTCTCTATCTCCTTCTGCCACTCTCCCCCACTCACGTGCATGCTCTCTCTCTAAAACTAAAAGAAGGTAAAAAAAAAAAAAAAAAAGGATTCCATGGTTAAGTAGCTATGGAGATTCCTACACTAAACAAAGTTCAATAGTCCTTCTCAGGACACTCAACAGACTCATGTGAATGAGGAATCTTTCAGCAGAGGAATAGGAGCAGGGCCAGGGGGCGACCACGGGGGTGGGGGTGCACATATTCCACTACCCACATCCTCTCTATTTTTTGACAAGGACAATTCCTGTCATTTTAATCTCATTCAAGTTCCATGTGAAAACATTTTTGAGCTGCCTCTTCTGAGTCACCTGTCCTAAAGAGTAGCTGCCCCTAGAAGCTTCCTGTGTAGCATTCTTGAGCAGGTAAGCATGTACAATGTCCCCAACCTTGTCTGAATATGGAACTTCCTTTGTCAAAAGACACCTACTAATATGTCAGTCAACAGAATACTAAAGATATGTGAAATGCCTTGAAAAAAAGACGGGGCGCCTGGGTTGCACCCAGTTGGTTAAGTGTCTAACTCTTAATTTCAGCTTAGGTCATGATCTTGCAGTTTGTGAGTTTGAGCTCTGTCAGTGTGGAGCCTGCTTGGGATTCTCTCTCTCCCTCTTTCTCTGCCCCTTCCCCTGTGTTCTTTCTCTTTCTTTCAAAATAAATAAACTTAAACAAAAATTTAAAGATATGTGAAATGCCTTGAAAAAAAGACGGGGCGCCTGGGTTGCACCCAGTTGGTTAAGTGTCTAACTCTTTTTTTTTTTTTAATGTTTTATTTATTTCTAGGAGAGAGAGAGAGAGAGACAGCACGAGCAGGGGAGGGTCAGAGAGAGAGGGAGTCACAGATTGAAACAGGCTCCAGGCTCTGAGCCGGCAGTCAGCACAGAGCCCGACGCGGGGCTTGAACCCACGAACCACGAGATCATGACCTAAGCGAAAGTCGGACACTTAACCGACTAAGCCACCCAGGCGCCCCAAAGTGTCTAACTCTTAACTTCAGCTTAGGTCATGATCTTGCAGTTTGTGAATTTGAGCTCTGTCAGTGTGGAGCCTGCTTGGGATTCTCTCTCTCCCTCTTTCTCCACCCCTTCCCCTGTGTTCTTTCTCTTTCTTTCAAAATAAATAAATTTAAACAAAAATTTAAAGATATGTGAAATGCAGTTTAGCAAAACTCAGACTAGAGATATTAAGATGATGGCTGTTCTTCTCTGTCCCCACTACTATTCTAGGTTCATGTTTCTCTGCATCATGAAATGGCAACTGGGCCACTTTCTGGTGATCCCCAAGGACAGTATTTGGCAGACTTGGTAAGCTGCCTCCAATAAAAAGTTAAGAAAATTAGACTCATTCTCATGAATTTCGCTGAGGAATTATAGTAACTTACTTCATTGCCCAAGTCCCTAATAAGTGAACTTTCAAGGAGAACTGGCAAACTGTAAGGCCTTTAGAAGACACTTATGGTTAAGAACTATTCTGTTTTTGGGGCGCCTCGGTGGCTCAGTTGGTTAAGTGTCCAAACTAGGCTCAGGCCATGATCTCGCAGTTTTTGAGTTCAAGCCCTGTGTCAGGCTCTGTGCTGATGGCTTAGAGCCTGATGCCTGCTTCTGATTCTGGGTCTCCCTCTGTCCCTCCCCTACTAATGCTCTGTCTGTCTCTCTCAAAAATAAATATTAAAATACTATTTTTTAAAAAAGAACTATTCTGTCTTCCAACAGAATACACTCACACGGTTTCTACTCTTTTTAATGTGTATTCATTACTGAAGTGCACCTGTAGCTATGGGCACATCTTATTTTACCTAGTGAATTCCAAGTATGTTTTAAATATCAAGCTCTTTTCGGTAACAGTATCCATTTTATACAACAGTGCTTAGTTATAAATGTCCTTAGAACAACTTGGGAGCTCATGAAAATGATGTCTATGCAAACTGGCAGTATTTAACAGTAATAATATGAGATATGATAGAAATGTTCATTTCTGCTTTTAGAAGGATATTAAGTCTTTTTGGAAGAAGCCAAGTCTCCCTTGAGGAAATCAATCAAAAGAAGGAAAATCTGGGGTGCCTGGGTGGCTCAGTCGGTTAAGCACCTGGCTCTTGATTTCAGCTCAGGTCATGATCTCATGGTTCATGGGACTGAGCCCTGTATTGGGTTCAGTGCTCACAGTGCAGAGCCTGCTTGAGATTTTCTCTCTCTCTGCCCCTCCCTTGCTCTCATGCATTCTCTATTCTCTCTCTCTCAATAAAATTAAAATTAAAGAAGGAGAACCCAAGGCAAGGCAGACAAAGGAAGTGGTGAGGCTGACTCCCTATGGTAAACCAAGGACAATATGCCACACTGACTCCAAATGTTTCTGGAACTAGAAGAATGATAGTCTCCATATCTGGCAATACAGTGAATGAGATCCCCAGACTTGCCCTCTGATGGAAACAATTAAAGTGCTAAATAAAATAAAATGAACAATCTTTTTAAAAAAATTTTTATTGTGTTTGTTTATTTTGAGAGAGTGAGAGAGTGAGAGAGCGTGAGAGAGCGCAAATAAGAGAGGGGCAGAGAGAGAGAAGGAGACACAGAATCCGAAGCAGGCTCCAGGCTCTGAGCTATCAGTGCAGAGCCTGATGCAGGTCTCAAGAACCCACAAGCTGTGAGATCATGACCTGAGCCAAAGTCAGTCGAGCCACCCAGGTGCTCCAAATGAACAATCTTCAAAATAGAAGTAAAAAGGCAAGCGATACTCAGAAGCTAAGTGAAAGCAGGTACTCAGGGAGTCAATGAGCACTGATGGTTTTCACCTAAAAAGTATTTGCTAACACGATATATTTGAGTTTCCATTTTAATGACTCTTGCAGCACAGTAGACAGGAGACAAAAGCCTAGGCAGGGCATTTCCACTGTGGAAGTCCAACAATAAACACTGCTACGGGATAAAACTGGGTCTCTTGAGATATGCTCAGTGTAATGGTGAATTGGAAATAAACCCATCCCTGTGCCCATCTTACCCCAGTGGCCTATATTGAAAATTATTATTCTTGAGTAGATGGTAAAACAATCTCCCTTGAGAATTTATAACCCTAAGCTTGCCCTTAGGCAGGTTTATAACCTAAAATCATACTTTCTGGGTGAGTCAAAAATACTCAAGCCTATTAAGAGAAAATTGTCAAAAGCTAAGGATATTTGACATTTGGTGGATATTAATGCAAGTAGCCCCTGATAGAACCCCCTTCGATATAGGCCTCAGGAATGACCACAGACATAGTTCTTAAGAAATACAAGCTCACAGGGGCGCCTGGGTGGCTCAGTCGGTTAAGTGTCCGACTTCGACTCAGATCATGATCTCATGGTTCGTTGGTTCGAGCTCTGCATCAGGCTCTGTGCTGACAGCTAGCTCAGAGCCTGGAGCCTGTTTCAGATTCTGTGTCTCCCTCTCTCTCTGACCCTCCCCTGCTCATGCTCTCTCTCTCTCTCTCTCTCTCTCTCTCTCTCAGAAATAAATAAAACAAAACAAAAAAAGAAACACAAGCTCACATTAAAACACACACACACACAGACACAGACACACACACACACACACACACAATACAAGTAACAAGCAAAGCACCACAAGTGAGAGTCAGCAAAAGGACAGAAAGCTGAATGAGACTTGCAAAGATTTCAGGTAAGGAAAAGCAAAGTAAGTATGTTTAATATCTTTTTAAAAAAAGAGAAAGGAATGGAAACTTTATATAAGGAGCCAGGCACAATTTTAAGAAATGACCAATCTAAATTGAAAAAAAAAAAAACCCCAAAACTTCTACAATGAAAATACAGTAACTTAAATACAAACTTATTGCATGGTTTTAATAACATATTAGTCATAGCTGAGCAGTGAATTAATGATTTATCCAGAATGTAGTAGAGAAATACGAAGACATGGGAAATACAGAGGAGAGATAAGAGACATGGAAGATAGAGTGAGAAAAAGTAACATTCAGGAGAGGAGAAATAAGAACAATATAGAGACAATATTTCAAGAGATAATGGTTCCTGGAAGACACCAATTCATAGATTTGGGAATCTCACAAAATTCAGAGAAGAGAGTAAAAGGTCAGGGGAGAAGGAAAAGGGGAGAGAAAGAAGAAAGAGGAGGTAAGAAAAAAGAAAAAGAAAAAGAAAGTAACAGAATATCACATATAAAGATCTTTAAAAAACAGCCAGAGAGAAAAACTATTCCACTTGTGGGCTGCTCCCTACAAGTATAAACAACACTTTCTTTCCAGGGGCCCCATACATGCCTCCAAGACTATACACCTCCAAGACAGGTATTCATCTGCCAGCTTCCCCAAAATACAGTGATGTGAACTTTAGTAGTGATCATAAGAGATCATTTGAAGGTTTAAGGAAATACCCCCAGTAGATCACGTAAACCTCAGGCAACTGTGGATCTCTCTCCAAAATGAAGCTACCCTTGGTTACACAGAGGAGCTCTTGAAGGAATAACTGATTCATTATTAACGTGCATCCTGCAGGTAATGAGCATCTTACAAAAGGAGTCATCTGAAAAATGGAACAAAATCTGTCCCTGAACTTAGTGATCAATGGTTTCTTGGTTCTGGAAGGCACTGGAATGGTTTCAGTCTCAACTCACTGAACATGGTTGCTATGGGTGACAGACTTGCCCTGGCCTCTAAGGCCAAGGCAATCTGTGTAATAACTGACCCACCTTGTCATTCCCAGATAAATGCCTCAGGGCACATGGAAAGGTCAACAGAGAAATGTAAGGAAAAATCACCTGACTTTCTTAGGTAGACTGATGGTTTAATGGGATTTCTTCAGCTGGTTGGGTCTGGGATCCTGAGGGTCAAGGCTGAGGTCATTATTGCAGGTTGGTCTTGTTCTGTTGATAACAACCTTAATTAAATGCTGTACAAAACAAATTGAATGGATTTGGTTCCCAGCCTTTGTCATGATCAATAGAATAGTGTACTCAGGGGAAATTTTCCCAGAAGCCAAGCAGGTGTAGAAACAACAGGTGGATATTATTGGAAAACAGTTCTCCATGGGTCTCTTGTGGTTTTGCACATCTTGTGAGCAGAGGCACTAACGGCCCTTTGTTCTGGGTTATCATTTCAAGAATGTCTGTATAGGTAGCAACCTTGCAAGATAAAGACAGTGTCTCCCTCTGGAGCCAAGGGCAAGTCTGTTTACTTCAGTAAAATAAAAGATGTATTGCCCTCCAAACTAAAGGAAGGGCATGCTTCCTTTATAATGCCCTTATATAATGTCATTATAAAAGATCTGTATTCCCTAAGCTCAGGGACTAATTCAACTCACTGCATACGCATCCATCTGGGCCCATTGGCACCCCAGTGGGACATGGGGCAAGGAGAAATGAGGCAAATATGCTGATGCTCATGCTGCTTGTTATTCTAGAAGTAACAGAGTCCTTTGTTGCTAATCCAGGAGTCTCATGTCTTCTGCCAGCATCCATAAAACTGGCAGGCTAAACTGTTAGTTTGCAAGTAGGCTAGAACCTCAGACACTTCACAGATCTTGACTTAAACAACCTAAAAGAAAATGGGCAAAAAACTTGAAGATGTAATCCTCAGAAAAATCAGGATAGCCAATGAACATACCAAGTAGCCGAAACTACAGCTCCAATTGAGTGATTATTTCACAGTGAAAAGCCTAACAAAAATTGAAAAATCTCACAATATCCAATGTTGGTGAGGACAGGAAGAAACTCAACACTTAGACACTGCTGGTGAAAGTATATACCTTGGTTCATAACTCTGGAAAATAATTTGGCCTTTCAGTACAATTGAAAGTGTACAAATCCCATGACCTAGCAATTTCATTCAAAGATGATATACTGAATCCCTTGCACATATGCACCATTAAATCAGTACAAGAAAATTTATGCCAGTATTGTTTGCAATAACAAAACATTTAAAGCAAGTCACATATCTACCACTGGGAGAATGTACATAGCCACTTGTGGCATATTTATATGGGAGAATACCACACATGCAGCAATACGGACTGATGTCAGAAACATATTGAAAAATAAAGTTGAAAAGAGCCCAGAGCAGGCACACACAAGATAGGGAAGGCAGGGGTAACAGTCTTCTGCTTCAACCAAGTGATGGGAACATGAGTGTCCACTGCACTGTGATGTTCCTCAATACCTCACAATATATTACAAATACGTGCTTGTAAGAAGCCATTTTTAAAAAGGGATGCTAACTGCCTGAGAAGCACAGGTTGATGACAGGCCATTTTCCTTCAAAAAAAAAAAAAAGAAAACCCAAAAAGCAAAACAAACAAACAAACAAAAAAAAACACCATTCAGCATTCAAGATGCATCACCAAGGCCTTTTACTCACAGTGAGTTGCCACATTCCAGAGGTACCAAATCTAACCCCATTTTACAGAAATTCTTCTAGAGTTTAGAAAACTTTTTAGGATCAAAATACATTGATACTCTGAAATATGATCTCTGAACCAAAAATAGTGTCAATTTGAAGTACTGCTCTGTTGGTTTTCCTAAACCAACTTAAATTTACAATGCTACCTGAATAATAAAGAGCCCAACTATATAAGCGTGTGTCTGCGAAGAGTCTTGGTGTCACCGAGAGACAGAGTTCTATCTACACCCTCGGAATGCTACACAAATCATACCCTCAAATGCAACTTCCCAGGAAGAAGACATACTAGATCAGCACTGTAGCTCTTCAGCTTAAGAGACTGAAGTGATGAGTGAACAAAGATGGGAATGCCTAGGGCGGCACAGATCTACAGCCTTCCGTAAAAGATGAGAGCTTCAGAACACCATCAAAAGAGATCATTCATGATTTTACTGCTAGAGGGGCTGCTATAAAGATTCAATCTTAATAGAACATTTATGGTAACATGTATTTGCAACACCCTCAGTATTTCCACCTTCAGTCTGGGGGGGGCAGGGAAAAAGGAAGCAATCTAAATAAATCTTGATATAGGTCCAAAGACCCACAATTTTTTTTTCTCACATATGGAGACTTTTAGGAATCAAAATATTTCAGCTTGCTTATGAAACATTCACCATAAAATGCAAATAAATACCTCAAGCAGTAGTGATCTAAATATAACTTAAAAATGTTTTTGGCCCTACAGATCTTGTATCATTGTATGATTTTTTAATCTTTTTAGGTCCAAAGAAAAGTAAAACAGAAACCATTGTTAAGTGATGGGAATTTAACATTTGAATTTATAAGTCTATTGAGATTTCTTCAAGAGATTGGTAAAACATGAGAGGACCTTCATCAGTGTTGTACATTAGCATCTGTACTCTCCAGAAAATCTGCCTAAATGTCTTATCAATGGCTTGCTTTGTCTGACAATTTAAAGTTTATTTCTTTATCTTGGATTCTATATGCTTTCAGTTTTTTTTTTTAAGACTGTCATCCTATAGCTGCAAGGCTTCTAAGACAAAGTTAGCTTTTATAGTTACATTCAAATGGAAATGCTAGAGCAATCCTCCACTTCTAGGACCAGAATCCTGTTTGTCTCCATTTGCTATATATTTGGAGGCTTTACAAAAAGCAAAGTCAGCACTACTCATCTTTCTTTCCCTCACACCCATAGGCAGCTCACCATAGATTTGAGTTTATCTGAAACAGGCTCCGGTGAAACAGAAGAGTACACCTCCATAAGAGAAGACTATTTACACTGTCCTCCACCATTTGTGTTCTGTCTCTAACAACAGTCAACTCTTCAACACTCATGCAACTTAATTAATTCTTTTTTAAAAAAAAACTTAATGTTTATTTTTGAGAGAGATAGAGACAGAGCATGAGCAGGGAGGGGCAGAGAGAGAAGAGAGGGAGACACAGAATCTGAAGCAGGCTCCAGGCTCTGAGCTGTCAGTACAGAGCCCGATGTGGGGCTCGAACTCATAAGCCATGAGATCATGACCTGAGCTGAAGTCTGATGCTTAACCACCGAGCCACTCAGGCGCCCCACTTTCTAACTATTTAAACATCATAAATATATCCATGAAGAGAAAAGTTGCCCACTCACTAAAATATTGTCAGTGCTGAGCCCACAGTAGTAATGGGAGAGAAAAATGAGGTTTTGGCTAATATGCCTTCCAATTCTGGCACATAGTAATGTTATAGTTTGCTGCTTTGAAGAATCTTTTTATCCTGCTCCTCTATAAACAGCAAGATGAGGTATATTTGAACAGATAGCTTAAACTTGGAACCTGCTCACTGGGAAACTGGAAGAGGCTATAACAGAAACACAGGCCTGGGTTTCATCTCTGGGCTGATGTATGCTCTGAGAGCATCAATCTGCATTGGTTAAATCTGATTCTAGAATGGGCTCACAGTTATTGCTGCTCAAAGTAAAATTTAAAGTACCAAGTGGACCCATAGCTTCTTCAAATGAATTTACATAAAGATGCAAACAGTAACTCGAAATAGAGTCAAGATTCAATTAGGGATACCATGGCCATACTGGACCAGCTCCATCTCTATTTTGTACTCCAGAATCTGGGTTATTCTGTCACTTAGGTCCACCTAACTCAGATATCTGTTTAATTAAAGAAGAATGGGGTATTTGACTCTGGACTTCTTAAAGGGAGGGAAGGAGAAAGGAAATGGAACTAATAGTTGTTGATATCTATTATGTATTAGAAATTGTGCTCAGTGACTTTTTTGCATTCATTTAATTCCCACATAATTCCATGAAATCCATTTATTAGCTTGTTGTATAGATACAGAAACTGAGGTTAAAAGAAAGTAAGTTAACTCTATTTAGGTCACATACTTGCTCACGGAGGGATAAGGATTCAACCCAGGACTTCAGCACTCCAGAGATATTATGGACTCTTTGAAAACAGGTGGATCCATATTACAGAATGAGAACTATGTATGCTTTACTAAAAGTAAACGTAGAAGTTAATACATGCAACATGCTATAAGTGAAATAAAATAGTAATTACAATCTCTTCACCTTCCCATTTAGAAAACGGTGAAACCAGTGCAGGTAAGAGACACAACTCTGACACTGTGTGAATCATTCTCTTTTCATCACTCCAGCTGCCTGTATTTATCCATAACGACACCCTGTGAGCCTTATAGCTGAAAAATCCTTTACTATTTTCTGTTGTGAATTCCCAACGTGTCTACAATTTCTACAAGTTCTGACTTTGAATAAGAGTCTTCATCAACTGGACTTCTTTTTTTTTTTTTTTAATTTTTTTTTAATGTTTATTTATTTTTGAAAGAGAGAGAGACAGCGTGAGCAGGGGAGGGTCACAAAGAGAGGGAGTCACAGACTGAAACAGGCTCCAGGCTCTGAGCTGCCAGTCAGCACAGAGCCCGACGCGGGGCTCGAACCCACAAACCGCGAGATCATGACCTAAGCGAAAGTCGGACGCTTAACCGACTAAGCCACCCAGGCGCCCCTTCATCAACTGGACTTCTAAACTCTCTTCATGTTGCAAACTTAAAAGGATAAGCTGATGTACACCAGGTTAGGATACACCTTTCACTGTTACTTTGGACTGACAGGTAATCTATAAATATCCTTTAACATACTCTAGTGAAATCAAAGTGTAACAAGGCTCAAGACCCTGACATTTTCTACCTGGCAAGAAAACTCAGCAAAAGTTCTTCAAGCTCACAGAAAACAGATCCCATGAACTGATGATGATTAAGAAAGCTGAAAGGTGATAGTCTGAGCTATCCATCAGTTAATGTGGGTCCAATCCCTACAACCTCTAAGGAGCATCTGAAGCTCCTTAAGTTTTAATTTTCCCTAATGAAAAAAGGGAAAGAGGCACATAATTTACCTACTTAACTATTTCTGTACTGAAAACAAACAAAAGTTTCATGAAGGAAAAAGTTGCCCACCCACAAAAAATATCTTGTGTTTAGCTCATAGTAATAATGTGGAAAATATGACTTGTCTTCTGCTGTCTAAATGCTTTCTGAAACATTAAACAAGTTACATTCCAGAAACTAGTACCAGACTGAATAGAACCATGTAGCAGGAATGTACAGAGATCATAGCCCCTTCAGGACCACCTCTGTGACCACAGGGCAAGACTATCCAGAAAAACCACAAAATGTACGGCAGAGTAGGATGATTTGTTAATCAAACCATAAACATTTACAAACCCTGCAAGATCCTGTTCTGGTGCTGAGCAGGCCCCTCTGGGCAGTTTGGGTCCTCATTAGTTTAAAGAATTGCTGCTGGGCTACTTGTGTCTGTAGTAGTCAAATAGGAGCCACTCTTATCATCTGATAACTCAGAGCACAATCTCTGAAGTCCAAATGCAGTAAGAGAAGATGGGATGTTTTCCCGAGGGTAATATGTAGGTCAAAAGAATTTTATTTTTCAGTATTTATGCCAAGTAATCTATGTTGTCAAAGTTATCTTCAAGCAAAATTTGACAGTCCAAAATATTACAGTCAATGGGAATTTGACTTAAAATACCCAGGACAGTATTTGAACCTAATTAACCCTCAAAAAATAGATGGAAAATTTTAAATTAAATTAAAGATGCAGTTATGGTTAACTAGAAATGGAAGGAGGCAGAATACTAGGAAAAATCAATCTCCAATTTTCTCAAGTTAAATGCCGTAGTCATTAGTTTTCTAAGACTGTTGAAGCAAGAATTGATCAAGGCAATTTAACACAGTAACTATGAACTACATAAAATTAGTCAATGAATCTAAGGAAGTATGAATCCAGCATATAAACGACAAAAGTGGCAAACCTATCATGGACATAACACACATTCAAAAGCATCAACATTTGAAAGGAACCCAGCATCAAAAGTGAGTACCCTACCTTTTCTACTTCAGAAGCTCATGGTAAGTGCCTTACAAAACCCATGCAGAGCATTCCTGATTCAGAATTATTTTCTTACAAAGTTATTCATAAGAAACAAGGCCATGGATGATAAGGTAACTAGTAAGTACACAGATATCTAAAAAGATCAATCCTATATTGTAACTCTAGGGAACATCTCTTATTTTAATCAGGTAGTTTATGCCACAAAAGATGTGCAGCTGAGGGGTTAAAAAATGGTATAGCTAGGGGACTGGGTGGTGGCTCAGTCAGTTAAGCAACTAACTTCATTTTGGCTCAAGTCATGATCTCAAGGTTTGTGAGATCAACCCGCATGTTGGGCTCTGTGCTGACAGCACGGAGCCTGCTTGGGATTCTCTCTCTCCTGCTCTCTCTCTCTGCTCCTCCCCCATTCAGGCGCTCGCTCTCTCTCTCTCTCTCTCTCTCAAAATAATTAAATAAACTTTTAGAAAATGGTATAGCTAAAATATATAGACACATTTCCTTACTAAGTCTATATTCATCCCAGAAGTCCAATGTAAGAGACAATCATCAAAAGAAACAGAAGCAAATCACATTTAAAAATACAACACTATGGTTTGCCATCCAAACCATTTTAGATAAACACAATGACTGGTAGAAGAGAATCCAAAGAACTTTAGTGAGAAGCAGTGAAAGTACTCCTTGTTATAAATTTAACTTCTACGACCAAGAAATGTCTTCAACTAAATGCATAAGCAGTCACAATAATGTACACTCCAGATGTTTTATACCGTGCAGTCTCTGGAACATCTTTCCCAGTGCCAATGACAGTAAAGACAGATTATTTGGGGCAGTTCCTAATACAGTCTGATTTGCAGGAGTTAAGTCAAGCAAAGAAAAGGGAGGCTAAGGTCTTTTCTTTGTTTTAGGTCTAGGAAGTTTTACTCTTGAGAGCCAATACTTCCTAACACAGCATGTTTAAAAAGAGACAAATACTGCTGGATGGGGTTCTGGTAACTATGCTTTCTGCCTTTCATATCAGTGGGTCAAAATCCAGTTGCTCACTTTCCCATCCCAATATTTCCAAGTCAGTCCTCTATGAAAATCTTGTCCCCTCAGGAGATCACAGGATTCATGATACATATTTTCTTTACCCATAATTTTTGAAAAGCATGCCTATTTTGGAGTGAACTGCTAGTTGTGTGATTATTTTTGAGAATATTCTGCTTTCTCTTTTCAAAAGCAGGATTAAAAAGCACAGTAGAGAAGAGGCCTTCTGAACCTGTCCAGTTTTCTCCTCTTTGTTCCTTGGGCTACACTCAGACCATTCCTCACAGATCCTTTTTGTAAAGACACAAGCGACAGAAGACTGACAGTTTCCATGGGTAACTCAATCCAGGCTCAAAGGACCTTGCTCTCAGAAATTATTTCCATTTCCCCAACCTCAGTGTGTTAGCTTTCATTTGGAGGACCTAACTTCAGTTCTGTGCTTCCCAAGTATATGAAATAACCCCTTTAGCACCACATCTATACCTCTTCCCTATTTTTTTCCCCTCTTCAAGCTGTATCTCCCTCATCCTTTAGGCTGCAGCCCCCACCCTCAGTTACAGAGATGGAGAGGTACTCACCAGGCTTTGGGTGTGCACCTCACAAGGTGCTGCCACTTGTCACTATATATCAGGAAAGCTAACCCAGTTGTCATAACCTTTCCTCAGAGGTCTCCTCTTCCAACCTTTAACCATCTTTATGTGATTTTCTTTTGAAGTCTTTCTAAAGTGCCCCTATACTGTACAATCAAATCATCTTAGGGCTGGAAGAGAGACTGTAAAGTCATTCAGGCTTTTACAGTGGGGAAAACTGAGACCCAAAGGGGCTGAGTCACATGCAAAAAGTCTTCCAGCTGATTGCTAGATTTTACTGATTCTAGTTTTAACTATAAGTTGCGATTCCTATTCCTATGAAACATATTACCTGTTCTGTTCAAGATGTGAGTACAGGCTATCCTGTATCCTTTTCAGATATGAAAAAAATACTTTAAATAACACTGTCCCCAAACAACACAGTTCAATTTCAATTATCAGAGTATACTGACTATGAGTAATTGCACAGAGTACAACTCTACAGCTTGCTCTTTAGTCCAGAAATCACTATGTAAATAACAGCTAAGCATCATGATCAGTAACCAATCACACATCACTTCCTTCAAAATCTGCTAGTGACTGGTCACCACACAGCTGTTATTTACACATAAACAGCAAAGGGTGTAGTTGTGTTGTGTCCTGTGTCCCAGGGGTACATACATGCCATTTTACAAATATGGGTAATCAGAAGAGAGAACCAGCCAACAAAGATAAAAGGAAATACAAAGTGATAATGCTGGAAGTGAAATTTGAGTCTATCATAAGTGGAGGTATAGAAGGAATCACTGATGGTGGGAAGTGTAACCCTCCAATGCTACTCTAGACTTATGATATGCAGCTAGAAAAACTCAATGAAGGCAAACCTATGGACGTAAAGGAGGAAAGTAGTTGTGAAAAAAGGATAAGGCTGACCCAGAGGAAATAATGGGACCCAAAAAAAATTACATTAAAAGAACTCTCAGAGATATTTTACAACACTGAAAGCACAAATGGTATATGCTGGAAGCTGATCCAAACTAAGAAAGGAGTATGGCAATCCATCAGGGCACAGGAAAAATGCTTGTTCCATATCATAAGTTATAGGATAGGAAGGAGAGAGCAGACTGTTCAAACTACTCTTAATACATTTTACAAAGAAACAGAACAGTTTAGGGGCACCTGGGTGGCTCAGTCAGTTAAGGATCTGACTTTGGCTCAGGTCATTTTCTCGCGGTCTGTGAGTTTGAGCCCCACATCGGGCTCCGTGCTGACAGCTCAGAGTCTGGAGCCTGCTTCAGATTCTGTGACTCCCTCTCTCTCTGCTTTGTCTCTTTCTCTCTCTCAAAAATAAACATTTAAAAATTAAAAAAAAAAGTTTAATTCTCAATGTTTCTAATGTTTTAAATTATAATATGCTAAATAAATATTACTTTTACGATCATTTGTTATTTCCCTATACATTTATAATTGAATAATAAGAGAGTTTTTAATATTTTGACCAAAAATGTTTAAAGGTCAGGAAGCCATTGTAATTTTCCCCATGTGGCTAATGGTGTGGCCACCTTAAAAAATGGTGTGGCTAACCTTAAAAAAATCTCCTTTTTACTGTTGGTAGAAGCTGACTGAGACAGCTTATGGGTGACCAGCTCCTACAACCTAAGGGAATTGAAAGACATGATTACATTTCTATATTCAGAAGCAACCACCATATCTTGGGAGTCCTCAGAGTGTGCTGGTTCTTCCAACTCCAAGCCACCTTCTCTGCCCATCCCTCCACAACCCATCTAGGTCCTCCGGTGGGAAGGGTGGCATCTCTTACAAAAAGGAGGGCTAGTCCCACATGAGAATCCATCACAAATAGCAATGGCAAGTAACGGGGCTATATTTGTGGGAAGGTTGGCACAGGACTATTAACCAATGAACAGATCAATCATAACTCACATTCTTGCCTTTTGCAGAGGAGAAAAGGTGTATTCTTTATTACTTATTTGTCCTTCAGTGTGAAACGTTCATTTAAAGACAATAGATATTTTTCTTTAAAACTATGGTCTTGGTCTTCCCTTTCTCACTTCTGGCTGATATACAGCTTACAACACCCTTCCAGAATAAAACAAAATTCGCCTCAGAACATGCCTTGTTCATAGTGGACACATGCTTTGCTTTTCTGGGTCTTTTCTAGCACATCTATGCTTGTACTTCCCATGCCTGTGGTTCTTTATTTTATATTGAGCTGCTGGAATATACAGACCTCTTTTATAGTGAGGAAGTTCCCTCCTGATCCTTTTTCCTCTTTCCTTTCCTTATCCGTTTCCCTTATCTGATCTTTAAAGTAGAAAAAGAAGATTTTTAAAAATCCTAATTCCCACTTAGAGTATTTAGGGTACTTTTTCTTAAGAGAGGGAATCCCATACGTGTCACACCACTTGTTCTGGTACCTGGTGGTGAGGAAACATGTTGTCTGTTGGAAACAATGGCAGACTGCCAACTATCTGTGGAAAGGATCTTCAAAGGCTGCACAGAATAGAAATGTTGCTGGAGCACAAAGAGCTGCAGGTTTTAATGATACCATTGATAACAGTATTTAGGACCACCTTCCATGTAACTGAGGAAAAAAAGGCACAGAGTAAAATAAGTTTAAAAAAAAATACCCTTTGGGGCACCTGGGTGGCTCAGTTAGATAAGCATCTGACTTTGGCTCAGGTCATGGATCTCATGGTTCATAGGTACAAGCCCCGCGTTGGGCTCTGTGCTGACAGCTCAAAGCCTAGATCCTGCTTCGGACTCCGTGTCCCCCACTCTCTTTTCCCCTCTCCTGCTTGTGCTCTCTCTCTCTCTCTCTCTCTCAAAAATAAATTAAAAACATTAAAAAAAATTACCCTTAGTTGGTAAAACAAGATGATGCATGGAAGTGCTGAACCACTATACTGTACATCTGAAACTAACACATCATTGTACGTTAACTAACTGGAATTAAGATAAAAACAAGCTTTAAAACTTTTTAAAAATACTCTTAGTATCAATCTCCACTTTTAGGTATATGAATTATAAACATTTTTATCACCTATCATCAGTTGATTGTGGCCATAAACAAACCATAAGAGACACAACTCACGCACAGTCAAAACTTAAAACTCCATGTAATGCCATCAGTACCTTATGTTCATATTAATACAAGTATATAATCCGGATTTCTACAACAAAGCCTGCTGTCACTTTTCATTCTCCAGCATTTCTTCCCCCAAATTCCTTCCATTACAACAGATATTTGCTGCATCCACTGACCTACAACTGTCTGGACATAAAGCCCCTGTAAACTGGAAAGAAATCCATTCCTCAAATAGCCCATAGTGAGCTATCTGATGAGAATGGATCTCAGCCTGTGAACATGGGGCTGCTTGGTCCATCGATGATTCCCAGATGGCTACACTCTTTGAGGACACTGGGGAAAAGTCAAAATCCAGGCTGAAGCACTCAGAGAGCCTGTTTAATAGGCAGATTACTTTCCAGGGCTTGGCCCAAACAATTCTCTCAGTGGGCAGTCCCTGTTCCAGTGTCCCTATGGATTCTGGACAGTCACAGTCCAAGCTGGCTGAAAGTACATGAGAAGCAGAGCTACAGAGTTTGGCTCATTCTACACCAGCAGCTAGCTACTTTATCTTTTTCTCAACACATTTTTGTTTTGTAAAGAGTTAACGGATACCTAAGAATTTACTAGGTAGAGACACTATAAACTTATGAGCTTAGCACTTACAGAATTACATTTTCTTAATGACTTGGTGGCTACAATAAACTTCACACTCAACAATTTGGTAATGCATTAGCCAATAATCAGCATTCAGTTGTGAGTGTATAAAGGAATTAGTACAACTTAAACCCAAATAAGAGCATTTTAGGAAAAAAACTTATCACAAAATGTACCACAGTATAGTTCTAAGAACTAGTTAAAAATCAGGGCTAACACAAAAACTGTTTAGTTTTGGGAAGGAATTTTAGAAGACATGACCTCCACTTGATAAAATTAATTCACTTAGATCTTTTTAATGTTTTATTTATTTCTGAGAGAGAGAGAGAGAGAGAGAGATTGAGAGAGAGAGAGAGAGAGAGAGAGAGAGAGACAGCGTGAGCAGGGGAGGGTCAGAGAGAGAGAGAGGGAGATACAGAATCTGAAGCAGGCTACAGGCTCTGAGCCAGCTGTCGGCACAGAGCCCGATGCGGGGCTCGAACCCATGAACCATGAGATCATGATCTGAGCCAAAGTCGGACGCCCAACTGACTGAGCTACCCAGGCGCCTCAAAATTAATTCACTTAGTAGTAATAACACAAAACCTGTATGGTATGAAACTTTGAGTCAAGAGCTAAAGAAAACATAAGGCAAGCTGGTCTGGGGAGCAGGTGGAGTGGTTCTCCATACACTATTTGGAAAACTTATGGAATTTGGTACTTTGGTAACAATTCAAAGCCTTGTCAATATTTTCAATATTACCCAAAGATTTTACTTTCTAACCCAGATTTGTCTGCTGTGCTTATCCTGAACCTCTGTCCTGAACCACTAGTTTCAAAGTGGTTTAAGGCCAACAGAATAAACGAATTTTAAGTGTTATGTTCTCTTAGGTTGAAAGTAGCAAAGACACATTTTTAGTACAATGTCAATGTTTCAAAATATTATTTTAGTTCTGAAAGATCTTGAAATAAAACCTTCATCATTGTGGAATGTCCCTATATTTAACATGAATTAAAACAAACAAAAAACCCCTGGTTTCATTCCCCTGTCCCTGACTGAATCTTACAGAGGAGCATGAGTGCCTGCAAGTATAAGGGTGTGCACGTGTGTGCACGTGTGCATGTATGTGCACACACACACACACACACATACGCATACACAGGCACTTCACTTTTCCCCCTAATTCTGACCTTTCAGATTTCTATGTGTATTAATATCTGCCTACCTGGCTAGCAGACTTTTTCACAGTGTGCCCTTCAAGATTAAAATAATATATATCAGCACAGTTCGAAAATAATGACAACTCTATGGAGTGGTGCAGAGAGAAAGCAAGGAACTGAGGGTGAGACACAGACAGACAGACAGACCTGTTCAAAAAAATCACTTGCAACCAGGATCTGAGGCTACGCAGCTAATCAGGCAGGTATTCAGCTCTTCACTTCGGCAGACTTGCTTAGCATTGAAATCGGCTGTCTGCCCAGGAGGATGAGGTAATGTCTAGGTTTAATGCCAAAATCTCTCTAACTGGCAGGACACATCGGGTAAATATTTCTACTGCAGGAGACCACATTCATTTGATGCTGCTGCCAGTTTTATTATTGTTATTATGCTCATTAATATTAATACTCAGCCATCATACCTGTTTAAGTTAGAAAATCAGGGTTTTTGCTGAAATCACATTAGTAGGTATAGGAGGAAAAAAAAGCAAGCGCCTCCCTCCCAACTCTGCTCCCCATCCCATCTTCCCCTAACAATGATGGCCACAGCACTGACCTTCAATCCCTTTCACACACTCTGAGCTGCACAAACTCTCTCTCTCAGTGGCTGTAAATCTGGAAGCATACTCAGTTTTCCCCCATTTCATCCTGTCAGTGAGAAGGGTGAGGGGTGGTAGGTAGGTGGGGCTTGAAACCCACTTCAAGCTACCTGAATAGTTGTAATATTTGGAAATGTAGTAGATTGCCAATGGTTTCTTCTTTCTTATTAAAAAATCCAAATGTGCTTTGATGACCTGCTTATGGTCTCACAAATTATGGGCACTGTGGTGCTGATACTGAATGTGTCCCATGACTTGTTCCCTTGATGATCTGTCTCTATGGTTACTGTCAACAGTACACATTTATGTCACAGCATATGATCTTACAGAAGCATTTACTGAAATGCTCAGGGCTTCTTTAAATTTTCCCTCTTGTTACTGGATGAGGCCTCTGATGCCAGCCTTGATTTAGTTAAAAGGATAGGACTTTTGTTCTGTTAGTCAGCAACTGAATGTCAAACTTCACATGGGTTCATGAAGAACCACCTACAAGGGATGGTCAAACTTTCACCAATCTTATCTCCTCTCAAAGAGTTGAAAATAATGCTTTCCTCTCCCAGGCATTATTCCCAGAAGGGGCAATAAAGCATGTTGCCAAGGCAAAGTCTTCCTGCAAAAGGCACCATAAAGGCAGCATTTGTGTGAATTTAAAAAACAGCATCTGAAACCCAACATCATCCTGCAAGGAGAGAGACAGAGAGAGAGAGAGAGACAGAGAGAGACAGAGACAGACAGACAGACAGAGAAGATGCACCTCAGCACTCTGACATCACTTACATCATCTCACAGGGAAGGAGGAGCTCTGAAGAATGGAATCAGGAGACAACGCCTCAAATGTACCAAAGATGAGAAAATAAACAGAAGGATGCTATTCCTGTGCTTGGGTTAGGGCCAACCCAACCCAGTTAACTGCTAACATCTACACACAGTGACTCCATGAGCTTAGTTGAATATGGTGTTTTTTTTTTTTTTTTTTTTGTTTTGTTTTGTTTTTAAAGATCAAACAACCCAGAGCACCTGGGTGGCTCAGTCAGTTTCAGCTCAAGTCATGATCTCCTGGTTCATGAGCTGGAGCCCTGCATCAGGCTCTGCATTATCAGTGCAGAACCTGTTTGGGATTCTCTCTCTCTCCCTCTCTCTGCCCCTCCTCTGCTTGTGCTCTCTCGCTCTCTTTCTCAAAATAAATAAACTTATATAAAAAAAGATCAAACAACTATCTATAAGCCAAGAGTTTCAAGTTATTCCTAACATTTTCAAATTTCAAAGTCTTGTACTATATACATATATATATATATATATATATATATATATATATGTAAATGAGAAATTGAGATTCCCTATGAATCAGGAAGGTGATTCACTGTAGATGGGAACTGGAGATGGAAGTGGAGACAGTGGTAAGGTCTTCTATTGTAAGGGGAGTGGAGACCCAGCTGCTTGTCCCAAGAGTATACTGGAAGGAGAAATGGGGGTGAAAACGAAAGGGGATCATGGAGGTTTTCCACAGCTGGGGAAGGTGTGTGCTCAAAAGGATTTCTTCAATATCACTCCCACCTGGGCACCTTCCCACTGTGACAGGTGAAAGGACTTTTTCTGTTCTCCCTCCCCCCAAACAAAATATTTCTTCTCACTGTAGCTTTGGTTTTCAGAAGTCATCCTTCTTTCTTCCAAAAAGGGGGCACCTTTGTCACGTACAAGAAAATTAAGGCTCCCCAAATGTACTTTGATCTGATATTATGACATGAAAGTCACTTGTATCTTCTTACAGGGCTTAGTGAACTGCTTTTGAAAAATGGTAATAATTAAGAAAGGCTGCAAATGTACAGTAGCCACCCTTTTAGAAATGCTAAAAGGCCCTTTTTAAAGCTGTAATAAAAAGAAGCTAAATAAAATTCCCAAAAGCGAATCAGTCTAAAATTTATTTAGATTGGAGAATGCTCATTATGAGTCGGGCAACAGGCTGAATGGAAATTACTAATTAATTGAACATTATAGCTTTAAAACTCATTAATTCATCTTACTGCATTTCCTGAATACATGCACATTTTTAATGTTTTGTTAAGCTAATAAAAACACAATTTTAAAAGATTAATGAAGAGGTTCTGATCTTTGTGCTACTTGGTTGTCTATCTATCTTCAAGTCCGCTGAGGTGCTGGTTGTAGAGCTGACCGCTTTCAGATTTGCTACAGCAAATAAATGTGTGAGCATGACATTTTATACTATGTGGTTTTAATTCTGGCTTACATTAATGCAGTGGTTTGGTGGTAATTGCCACAAACCTTGAAATCACACTCTTTCCCCTCCACCTCCTAATCCTTTTATTAATCTCAACTATGGGACCCTTTGACTCTAATACCAAAACCAAGAGTCAAGCTTCTGTGATAACCATCTCTGAAACCACTGAATGATGCGACCCAGTTCACTGCCAATTCTTGAGTCTCCTAAACACTCTAAATTTAACTGGATACTTTCAAGGTTGAATTCTGATCTCCTCTGCTCTTCATCCCCACTGGGAGCATGGCTTAACTTCCACAGGAAAGATTTAGGTCAGATGAAAAGATGGTATTAATATCTTCAACAAAAGACTTGTTAAGCATTAGACTGTGCTACTGACTGTGGAAACCTCATCCCCTGCAAATCTTTTAATAGAATCAAGAGGGAGGATGGGAGGTCATCTGGTTTACCCCCTAACTTCAAGCAGACCCCTCTAAAATCATTCTGGGCAGCAAGCCTGCCTTATTTTTAAGGTGTTTGTTGTTTTGCCAGAGTAGCAGATTCCACAATTGTCCTTAACAATCTACTCCAGTTCCTGACAGTTTTCAGGACTCAGGATTCATTTCCTTATGCTTAACCTAAATCTTCCAAGCTGCCACTGGTGCTCATTTCCTCCTGTGTTCTCACTGGTACCGATGCAGAACAGCTGGTGCCTGTCGTCTGCATAATAACTCTTCCTGTCCCTCCAGACACAGCCGATCTCCTCCAGGCCAAGCAGGGGAGTCTAGAGGGGTGCCAGAAGAGCAAGGAGAGCCTGAAGTTTGTAATGGAATTAAAAGAGGGACCTTAAAAGGCAGGGGTGGGGGTGGAGGAATCAACAGGAAAACAACTTCTACAAAGAGGCTGGCAGTGAAGGCAAAGGCAAGCTCACTGATCTAGAAGATGAACGGAGATCTTTGGGCCCACCTAATTTTATAAAACAACAGTGCTTATGATTTTATTATGTGATCTAGGTGGAGCATATAATCCCTTTCAGTTTCAGCTGTCATTTCAGTATAAAATTAACACCTTAATTACCTGAAGACAGAGGCTAGGCCTGATGACTTTGGAGGTCCTTTCTTGTTCTCGAATTTGTAATTTTATTAACCTATTCCTGACCCATCTTGGCGACTCTAAAGGTTATTGGCCCAATTCTGAGAGGCAGCTAAGGGAACATTTAAGAATCTTTGATGTATTTCTTTCCTTTCTACTAAGCCACATTACAACCCCCTTTCAAGAACACCATCCCATACTTCAGGAAAGGAGAAAAAGTATGCCCTTGTATTTTCTCTAAAAGATAAATAAATGGACTCACTGAGAGTGACAGCACCAAAGCTGTTTCTTAGGCTGATGAATAGAAAACATTTGTTGACTGAAGGCATGCTTAGAGAAACAGATGAGATACATTTACAATTTCATTCGTCAGTAGAATTTTAGGCTCTGAGATTTGTCAACTAAGAACAAAAGAGATTTGGGTTCAATTCCTTTCTCAATTCCATATCTCCATTCTCCCATCTATGCTCACCATTTTGACACTGGAATTGAAACTGTTTCCCAATTTACGGAACGAGGCCATGAGATTTCTAATGACTTCTAATTTCTCTTCTGTATTGAGAAGAGAAATTACAGGTGAAACTCTGTATCTATGTATGTAGATTAGAAATTTAACAGTCTTTCCTCAGAATCCCACCACATAAGCCCTTCTGAATTGTCCTATACATTTACATTCAAAGGTCATTTTGTCAGACAAGGATTTACTCACTGTGAAAACTTGGCGAACCTGAAAACGGATGGCAAATAAGACCTTAAAAGCCACCTAACCACTGTGCCAGGAGGCCAAGGGTACTAGGGCCAGGGTGAATATTAGCCCATTAGGTTCATTCTCATTATTGTAAACAGGAAAAAGTGGTCTTGAAGGATGACATGTACAGAGAGAAGACAAGTGAATTATAAAATAACATTTTATAAGACGTGTTTAACAATCAGTTATAAGACCTATATCCTGGAAGGCAATGGTAGGGGAACACCCAAACTTCTTACAGGTTACATATTTTTTTATAGAAATGTCATTTATTTAATGTATATTTCTATAGTATAGGCATACTGTTAACATGTAGTATAAGAGAAGATTTATTTTGGGGTGCCTGGGTGGCTTAGTCGGTTAAGCGTCCGACTTTCGCTTAGGTCATGATCTCACGGTTCGTGGGTTCGAGCCCCGCGTCGGGCTCTGTGCTGACTGCCAGCTCAGAGCCTGGAGCCTATTTCAGAGTCTGTGTCTCCCTCTCTCTCTGACCCTCCCCTGCTCACGCTGTCTCTCTCTCTCTCTCTCCCCTAGAAATAAATAAAAATATTAAAAAAAAAAGAGAAGATTTATTTTACTTGCTTTATAAATCTCAAACATCGATTTGAGAGAACTCTTTAGAATTTGTTTCAGCGGACACACTAAGAAAAAGCTTTCACAGACTAATAACTAAATTCTTCAACTGAGGCCAGGCTGGAAATGAATAATATTAAGCTCTCTCTCTTTTTTTGAACTGAAGCCCCTTGAAGCAGAAGTTAGATAAAGATTTTATTTCCCCTTTCAGTGAATATATGTTTTTGTGTCAGACAAGCCAAAAGCAACCACAGCTGGAATACAGTAAATGTCAATATTTAATCTGTCTCTTCCTTTTCCATTTTTAAACCACAATGCATCATCTCAGCATGATTAATAACAACCATCTCACTACTTCTTCCTGCCTGACTCCAACTCTTTTTGTTGCTAGGTAATGTTTGCAGTCAGCTGTCCTCCAAACACAGGGAAGATGGCCATTCCACATCTGAAGACAGCAGCATGGCAGCTACTATGTCTAGGGTCACCAGTGTGGCGCCTCTGTACAGCAGGGCACTGCCAGTAAGTTCTCAGGAAGGGGGGACCTCTTGCATTGCCCACGATATGGGTAAAGAGGAAGCCAGGGTCCAACAGGGTTTGAAGGAGGCCCAAGCAGCAAGCATTCTTCTTCATAAGGACCACAGGGGTCAGGGGTCAGGGGCCAGGGGCATGGGTGGGTATGACTGGGGCTTTTACCTCTGCCACCCTCTGCCTATTCTATGTACTCTTTTTGTCTAAAATAGAGAGGCCCACTGGTGGACAAAGTAAACAAACTATATTCTGCTCTGAGCACTGCACTAGGGTTTCCCGGTACAGAAGAGAAAAAAAAAAAACCACTGAATCTTGGCCTCCCTCTGTTTCTTGCTGAAAGAAGAAAAGCTCTTATATTATGAGCCAGGCAGAGTGTTCTATGATTTAATGAAAGGACACTATTCAAATATTGGAAAATATTTCCAAAGCATTCAAAGCAATTCCCAACTAAGAATACCTTTCTTCTCAGAACATTAGGGATACCATAGGCAGAGGCAGTAGGGGGCGTACAGTGCAAAAGGAGGAAAACATGGTATTGTTTTTACGTAAATTATCTTTAATTCTTAATACTTCTAAGACATAAATTTCTCTCATAATTTTTAAATTTTTTCTAGCTCTAAAAGCTGATTCTGTGGTCCAACAAAAGTGTAAAAAGGAACTTATGATATTTTACATAGAACTACACTTTTGTGCAAAACAAAACAAAATTAGGAAGACCCAAATAATTAAAAAGACCAGACTGTCAGGATGAGCCTCTGAATGAAGGGCACACATTTTCCCAGCATTGGTAGACTTGTAGAAAATGGCTCTAAAATTGTTGGAAACAATTACATATATTGATTGTGGGCAACATGGTAAGCTATTTAGAAGACAGGGGTCATGTCTTAGATTCTCTTCTAGCATACCATTTTGCTAGGGAAGAGACATTCAGAAACAGCAGAAGAAGGGGGGCCACTGGGTGAGGCCAGTGGTGCCTGACTTGGTGCCCCCACAGGACACTCAGGCAGCCCCGGTACTTCAGCATCAGCCAGGGAGAGCTCAGTCTTCTGGGGGAGCAGTGAGACCCCTGCAGGGCAATTTGAGCAGCAGGATTCTGGGCATACACCCAGCTCTGGCGGGCTCCGTGCACAGGGGCTCAAAGGAGGGTCAGTCTACCACACTCATGATCTCTCTGGAAAAGATCTAGGGCTTGGGACCCCTTCCCCAAGGCTGCCCCAGTCAGTGGAGACCCTAATGCTGGGTAAAGCCACACAGAGCCCCTTCGCTATAGTGTGTCCTCTTCAGGAAGGTGGACTGTCCTATTGGGCCGAGAGAGAGACATTTGCTAAGGAACTGCTTCTTGACAGATACCGAAAGTGAATGAACAAGAGAAAACTGGGACTAGGACACAGAGGGAAGGGACAACTACTTTTGTTACACTAAATAAAACAATCATTTCACATGATTTTTACCTTTATAGCAATGCAAAGAAACAAGCAAAATCCTAGGCAGCAAAAGGACGTCACCTCAGGCAGAGGCAACCTGGAACTGAAGTCTTTCAGAAAGGCATGAATATATGAAGAGTCCAGAACATGGAGGAGAAATACCAAGGTTCACCTTCCTGAATGACTGGACTGTAGAGAAGCCTATCAGCAAGCAGGTCAGTCACATGTGCACCTCTGTATTCTAAGGCCTTGGAGTGTCACCTCATAGTCTCAAGCCCTTTCTGACCATTCAAAGGATAAATATGACTTGTTTCTGTCCAGACTGGCCAATGGTAGCATGGGTCTTAGAGCACAAAACAAGCTGCATTTTCAGCTCCTGCCTAGATGCCTATCTATCTATACCAACTCTGTTCAGGACTAGCTGTGAATGTGGGTTGGAGGAGGGAGTCACAAAAACTATATGAAAGCAACACGTATCATCTATATCTGTATTAACTATATCCACAAAATACAGCATTACAGTGTTAGACACAATGAAACAAGTTTAATTGCCATCCATAAGCTGATGATGGAAACACTTCTACTTCTCCTTTAGTGATCAATGCAAGCCTCTTTGGAGTTCTACAAATTCAGTGATCTGACAGCACCCACGTGCAAAATTTGGGCATGACAAGGTACAGATCTGTACACTGTGACTTAGCGGGGAAAGTACGAGGTGGAAAAAAAGAAGAGATCTGTTTTCTGCACCTCTAGTTCTAGATCTTATGCTTTGTAAAGTATGTATAAAACCCCCCCAATGGCCGCATGACATTAACTTTATTATTGTTTATATACAAATATCCTTGCTACACTCAGGTGCTTCTTTTGCTATAAATGTTAGCATCTTTAACAAAGGGCTACTAAATTACACTTACCAACACTACCTATCTTTAAAGGAAAGAGACACAAGTTAGATTCAATGGTATCAGCTATTAATTACTTGAACTATATAAAGTATCTTAAAAAGCAGTAGGTCAAACTTATTGTCATTCAACTTTAAATGTGTCTGTCTCAAGGCATCTCTCCAAAAGTCTCTGTCTTTAAGCTGGACACACACACACAAGTAGATCTACTCAGTGACAGAGCCAGTGACCACCGGTTGCTAGACTGAGGTCCCAGAGTTTATCAGCAACAGACAGAAAAAATAATTCTTGGGATGTTTTCATTATCCCAATTGCCTTACATGTAGACATTTATAATAAATTATTTACAAAACGGTACCATAGAAATAGAGCACAAGTCAACTCCTCCTCACTAACTACAAAGAACTCGGCATGGTATGTAGCCAGTCAAACAATGTCTGCTGCCTTTTCCATAATAGGTCTAGACGGCACCGGAGTGAGCCTTTCTCCCATGAAAAGGAATAGAGACTGGCTGGCCACCCAACATGTCCAACTAAACCCCTCTTGCAGCCCAGGGATTCACTCTATTGGCAATTTTCAACCTCTGAGAGCTTCATGACAGTCACAGAAACACTGTCACTAGAGGGAGGAGGCAGAATATATCTTAAGGGAGAGGTAGTACAGGAGCCTATAGACTGCATCTCCCTGCCCTGTGCCAAGAGACTTCAATCTCTGGCACAGTCAACCTCAGGTAAACTCCCTGGTTGTACAATGAACCAAAACCTACTACATCAAATCCTCTGAGGAGAAAAGCACTGCCAGATGAGTCTATTTCAGTTCTAAAGAGGGAAGGTACATCCCATTCATGACATCACAGAAAGAGGGTCTCAAGAGGCTGCCTCAGTCCCACCCCATGTCCCTGTCTCGTTTCATGCAGCCCACTGGTCCTCACACAGAGCAGTCCTTCTTCTGCCCACACTCACTGCTCCAAGGACTGCTCTGGCTGGCCCAGATGGCAGAACGCCCTCCATGACCAAAACCACACTTGTCAGGGAGACGGAGAAAAGGTCTTTTTTTGCTTTTAATAGTTCTTTCTTTCCTTTCTGGAAAACATTATAAAAAACTTGCCCTGGGGGCACCTGGGTGGTTGAGTCGATTAAGCATCTGACTCGATTTTGGCACAGGTTATGATTTCATCATTTGTGAGGCTGAGCTCCACATCGGGCTCTGTGCTGACAGCATGGAGCCTGCTTGGGATTCTCTCTCCTTTCTCTCTGCCCCTCCCTAAGCTTGTACACATGCACGTGTGCTCTCATTCTCTCTCTCTCTCTCAGAGTAAATAAACTTTAAAAAAATATCTTAAAACTTCCCCTAGAAGTTTATAAACCATAAGATGAAGTAGAGCTTAAAAGGGATTTGGGCTGCAAATGTCCATCAACGAATGAATGGACCAAGAAAATGTGGTATATATATATATGTATGTGTGTGTGTGTGTGTGTGTGTGTGTACATATATATGTATCTATATAGATATCTATCTCTGTATATAGATACATATATATGTACACACACACACACACACACATACATACAATGGAGTATTACTTGGCAATCAAAAAGAATGAAATCTTGCCATCCAACTACATGGATGGAACTGGAGGGTATTATGCTAAGTGAAATTAGTCAATCAGAGAAAGATAAACATCATATGACTTCACTCATATGAAGACTTTAAGATACAAAACAGATGAACAAAAGGGAAGGGAAGCAAAAATAATATAAAAACAGGTAGGGGGGCAAAACATAAGGAACTCTTAAATATAGAGAGCAAACAGAGGGTTGCTGAAAGGGTTGTGAGAAGGGACATGGGCTAAATGGGGAAGGGGCATTAAAATAAAGGAAAAAAGGATTTGGGCTGCAATTTTAATTTTTTTTTGAGGTATAATGTAAAGCACACATTACAAGTTTCATTTTCAGGAACTGAACACACCCATGTAAATGTTTTAACTTGGTCTGTAATATATATATTTTTTAATGTTTTATTTATTTCTAGGAGAGAGAGAGAGAGACAGCGTGAGCAGGGGAGGGTCAGAGAGAGAGGGAGTCACAGGCTGAAACAGGCTCCAGGCTCTGAGCTGGCAGTCAGCACAGAGCCCGACGCGGGGCTTGAACCCACGAACCGCGAGATCATGACCCAAACAAAAGTCGGACGCTTAACCGACTAAGCCACCCAGGCGTCCCTGGTCTGTAATATTTTGAAACAAAAAACTGACAGAAGGATACATGAAGTGAAAAAATGTTTGGCTTCAAAGAAATCCACTTGCTATCATTTCATAATGGATGGTAACAAGGTTATAAACAAAGCTGAAGGGAATATAACCAGTAGACCACATCAGGTCACAGGTCACTTTGGGTACCTTAGCCTTATGTCCCATAATGGTGAGCTAGGGGAAGACTGCACACCCAAGACTCGTGGTCTCTGAAGAACTAATCGCCATTTTCTGAGCGTTTATGGAAGTTTAGGATAAGCATTCACTTCACTTGGCCACATCTCTTCTAAGTGAAGAAGCTGGATTTTATTCAGGGTTATCTGAGTTATTTATAGAAGGAAAAGAGATATATATAATTTCATTCATTTTTTAGCCATTTTCCTTCATGCCTGGCACACACTTCCCTACCTTCCTCTTCAATTCCAGGTTCCCATAAGTCACTCACATTAAAAGAAGCAGACAGACCACAGGGTTATTTTAATGCAGCAGAGATGTGACTCTGACCCACATGTTGGAAAGGCTGTTGCTGTGACAGAGTTATATAGCTGTTTGTGTCAGGAAGGCTAGGCTGGGGGTGGGGCGGGTTCCATCCCCACCCTGTTGCTCTTGGAATGAAGTACTTTGACTTATGAATCCTGACCAATCTGCTTATCTGCTATCAATGTAACAGGGTGTCAGTGTTCACGTGTGTGTGTGTGTGTGTGTGTGTGTGTGTGTGTGTGTGTGTATGCTGCATGAATCTATAGAGGAGGAGACACAGGACACCAGATCAAGAACATGACAACGAGTTCTGAAAAATGAGGATTCTCTTATAATTAAAGATGCCGAGCAGCAAACATCAAGCCAGTGTCTGCAGAGGCCTCACACCCCTCGTGTGTCCATAGGAGGTGCTCAACTATGAGTGTCCTGGGCTGGTTAACAGACAGGACCATCAGCACAGCTCTCATGTAGCCTACATACCTCAGAAATGCACCTGGAAGGGCAGCATGGAGAAGAACCAGGTGGATTTTAAGCCCCCACAACATTCAGGGCATATTTCAATCTTACTCCTTTGCCCTCCAAGACAAGACAGTAGGATGCAGAGGGCACAGAGGGGCTGAAGGAGGGGTCAGCTCTCCCCAGCTCTGCCCTGGGGTACTCTCACCACCAGAGCATGGATACAGAGGACCAGGACCCAAGAGCAGAAACTTGAAGCAGGAGCAATGATACACAAGGCCAGGGGGCAAAGCTGTCTCTTAAAGTCCCTGATGGTCTGGGGAAAGGGTCAGCTTGGACTGGGGCATGTGTGCTGGAGCCAAGGAGTCTGATGGTTTCTTTTCCATGATGCAGGCAGGATTATCCTTTAAAAACCCCACTCAGCTCATGTTTTCCCTGGCCCCATACTGCCTTCCCCTTTCACTTAAGCAAAATCCAAATTCCTTACCAAGGACCATGAGGACCTAACCAGGCCTCTGACCTCTGTGCCCCCTGCATATGATGCTCCAGCCACATTGGCCTCTGTGCTGTCCCTCCAAGGAAAGCACATTCCTGCCTCAGGCTCCTGAATTGCTGCTCCTTGCACCTGAATACTCTTTCATGAAATGGGCACATGGATACTCCTTCACTTGGTTCAACTCTCTGCTCACATGTTGTGCTCACAAAGACATCCCCCACCATCTGCGGCCATCACTCTCCCCTGCCCCGCTCCTCATTTCATTCTTCTCAAGGGTATCTCTAATTTCATGATATTGTATTATATTTTTATTTTTTTAAATCTCTTAGAAGGCAGGTACTTTACTGGTGTTTTATCTCCAAGGTTGAAGGTGTAGTAAGAGCTCAATGATACTTGTTGGGTGAAATAAAGAAGAAATTATCAAACTAATTAATGCAAGCAGGCAGCTTATGCATAAAAACCCTGCCAATGAGACAGAGCAACAGCAGCAGCAGCAGCAGCAGCAAGAAATGACATTGATATTGTGATTACCTCTGTGCCCAATTTTGGCTTTTCTGCACAGGTCAGGCAGCACTGCACCTCCTCCGGTGCTCTTTCTCCGTTTCGCTCTCCCTGTCCTTGCCTTGTGGCACTGCCAGGAATTCATGAAGGCTCCCTAAACAGACATGCTTTTGTACCTCTTTCTGAGCATATCCCCATCTAAACAGCAAGGGCCTGATAAGTCCTTCAGCTCAAATGCAACCTGCAGACATCCTACAAGAGGAGAAAAGGGGAAACCCGGACAGAAAGGGCTCTTGGCCACTACTGAGGGCAGTGTGCCTTTTGCTCTACTGGGGAGGGGAGGAAAAGGAGGAAGACAAATTCCTCTATGTTCCTGGAACTGGGCTATATTTGGGGAATGAAATGATCACCCTCACAGAAATTCTACTAAGGAAAAAAAGGATCTCTATTTAAAATGTAATTGTAAAATTTCAAAATGACTGATTTTTTTTTTTTTTAATGTTTTATTTATTTCTAGGAGAGAGAGAGACAGCGTGAGCAGGGGAGGGTCAGAGAGAGAGGGAGTCACAGGCTGAAACAGGCTCCAGGCTCTGAGCTGGCAGTCAGCACAGAGCCCGACACGGGGCTCGAACCCACAAACCACGGGATCATGACCTAAGCGAAAGTCGGACGCTTAACCGACTAAGCCACCCAGGCGCCCCTCAAAATGACTGATAAACATATGAAAAGGTTACTTAGTCATCTAGGAAATGCAAATTAAAGTTTCAGGAAAATACTACTACCCACCCACCAGAAATGGTTGAATGTGCAGAAAAGCTGCACAATAACCAGTATTGCAGAGGTATGTGGAGCAAACTGACCTCGCATAACTCCGCTGGTCACTGGTCAGAGTGGACATGGCCCCAGCAATTTCACTCATATTTTTCTAATAAAAAGGCAGCTGAAGGTAACTCTGTAGGTGGCTGGTTGAATTCTCCTTATGCTGCTTCTTTTTTTTTTTTTTAGATGAAATTCACATTAATATAGAATTAACCATTTTAAAGTGAACAATTCAATGGCATTTAGCACTGGTGTGTTTACTGTGTAAAAAATACAATGCATTTTTGATATATTCCCTTTTCTAATGTATATGTTAATTCAATACACATTTTAAAACTGGGTGACAAAATAAAAGTGAGATCTCTTTTCTTCCTTCCACTTCTTCAAAGAACATTTATTTAGTAAACAGAGGAAAGGTGTGTGCAGCATTTTCTCTTTAGCTATTTCTTATCTCTGTGTTGTTTCTTCTTTCTCCCTGGTAGAAGGAGCTTTGGTCAGTGATGATATGGTTACACATCATCAGGTCCCTTCTCTTGGATGGTGTATGGGTTTTCTGTGCATGTGACAAAACCTATCAGTAACTTTTCCAGATAGCTTTAAATTGTGCTTTGCTCTTTGTATCTACAATTAGCCAAGCCAATACATTTCCAATTCTTTGGAGAAAGGAAACTGTTTTCTTCAGTAAGAGGAAAAGTCATAAAAAAGTAATAATAACCAAAAAAATAAATGTGTAGCAAAATTATTTTGCTTGTGAAAATCATGTACAGTGTCACATATCTCAGGGAACTTTGGCTGAAACATTCAAGTACTTTTCATACTTGGCATTCATCATGTTAACAGCACTCAAGACCCTCAGAGAAATGATGGTGTGTATTTAGTAACTATTTCTTCATTAGATGGTTTCTTTGTTCTTAAGTTTACTTATTTATTTTGAGAGAAAGGAAGGAGGAAGGTAGGGATAGGGAGAGGGAGCATGAGCAGGAAAGTGGCAGAGAGGGAGAGAGAGAATCCAAAGCAGGTTCCGTGTTGTCGCCCAAAACTCAACATGGGGTTCAAACTCACAAACAATTGAGATCATGACATGAGCTGAAACCAAGAGTCAGACGCTTAACCTACTGAGCCATCCAGGCACCCCTCGGTGATTTCTGAAGCCCCATCTGTTTACTGTTTAGAGGGTAGATAATTGAGTTAAAATTCAGTTTCAGTATTGTTTCTTAGTTCTTGGTATTTCCAAGTACTTGATGCATCACAGAAACATGGGTGACTGTCAATAATCCATTACTTCTTTAGCAGAGGCAGCTTCCAGATGACTATAAAACTAAATAAACCAGGAGCAAAAAAGAGAAACGTCCCCTTTTAAAGCAATTAATAAGGCCTTATCATTTTTACATTTTCAGCCACAGTTGGTGTTTTCTGTTCTTATTTTTTGTGGTGATATTACCTACTTACCCTGGTACCTTAACATAAAAATTAAATAAGGCAGGATTTAGTACTATCTGACAAATGAGGAAAATTATTGAATGACTAAAATTGAAGCACCTGAGCACATCAGCAGTGAGACTCCAGTGCATGGGCAGGTAACCTTGGGGCCATGTGCTGGGCCAAGTTAACACCCACCACCATTATAAGCAGCCACCATTATCACACCCATCTGTACTCTACGCACAACTAGGTCAGTTGTGCAGCCAAGTTTTTTTGGCCAGGACCACTGGAGCAAGATTCAAATCTGGACATTCCCGACTTCCAAATTCACGCTTTTACTGTGCAGCTATACTGCCTCACACCAAGGCAAGATGTCCAGAGAACAAAAGCAAGAACAAAGCAAGTATTCCTGTAGGAGGTTTTGGTCAGCTATGAGAGGGTAGGCACACTGATAGCCAGTCTCAATACACGGGGAAGTATTTCCCCCATCCTAGGGGCACTGAAGGGGCAGATGCTCATAGCCAGAAAGACAAGAAGTGAGGAAACCCCTGGGGTTCCTAGACAAAGGACACTATGTAAGCCCAAAGTGGAAAACCCACCCAAGGTGCCACCCTGGTCTGTCATTTGATCTACACAGACGAACTGTGAAAGCTCTTACAAGAGCTCAAGTTCTGACCATTCAGGAGGAGGGGGAGGGATGTCTTCTAGGCCAGTCAAGTGGTGCTCTATCACCTACCATAAGCTTTGCTGCCTCCTCCATGAAGCCCTCTTGAATCTCCCAAGCAGATTCAGATACTGGGATGAGGCCTCATTGCACCTGGCACATGTCACCACTGTAGTGATGCTTACTATCTGTTCTCATGTCTTTTCCCACCAGCCTATGACTTCTCTTCAGCAGTGGCTTGCCTTTTCATCTTTAGATGCCTAATACCTAGCAAACCATAGGTGTTCAGTAAACAGTGTCTGGATATGTGCTGTAGAATATTCCTCCAAACATGAAAGTGTCACCATAGATCACTATAGATCACTTCCATTTGGTAGTATCCCCTTTCTAAGGTTTTCAGATGAGTTGCAGAAATAAAGTTATATTCTAATTTTTTATAATAAACCTCTACCATAAGTGTTAAAATGTCTAATAATACTGCTATATCCAAGGCTGAAGCAACTACCAAGGATATTTAAATCCACCCCTAAAGCATCCAAATCAGTACCAGATTAGCTGATACTCATCTGAAAAACCAAAGAAGTATAAGCAATTATGTTGGGTACGTGTACTGGTGACCATCTTTCTGGTGGTGTGTGTGTGTTGGGGCGGGGGGGGAGTTATATCTTTTTAAGTCTGATAGGAGAGAATTATTTTCTGGAGAATTCTCATCAGTGAAATAGAATTTCATTTTTAAGTAGGCTCCACATCCAATGTAGGGTTTGAACTCACGACCCTGAGATCAAGAGTCACATTCTCTACAGACTAAGCCAGTCAGGCACCCCTGCAAGCCTAAGTGTCCATCAACAGATGAATGGATCAAGAAGATGTGGTTTATCTATACCATGGAATACTACATGGCAATGAGAAACAATGAAATCTGGCCATGTGTAGCAACATGGATGGACCTTGAGGGTGTTATGCTGAGCGAAATAAGTCAGGCAGAGAAGGACAAATACCATATGTTTGCACGTATAGGAGGATTAGGAGGAACTTGACGGAGGACCAAGGGGGAGAAGAAGGGCGGAAATGGTGGGGGAAAGGGAGAGAGGCAAACCATGAGAGACTCTTGAATGCTGACAAAAACTGAGGACTGATGGATGTGGGGGGGAGGGGAAAATGGGCATGAAGGAGGGCACTTTGGGGATGAGCACTGAGTGTTATGTAGAAACTAATTTGACAATAAACTATTTGTAAAAAAAAAAAAAAAAAAAATCTAGAGGAAAAAAAATATCTTTTGTTTTCAATATCTTCTAAAGGCAACATAAAAATCATAGCTTTATTAAAACCTGTTTTCTAAAACTACTCCAAAGGTACCTGGATGGCTCAGTCAGTTAAGCGTCCAACTCTCGATTTTGGCTCACGCTGTAATTTCAGGGTCATGCAATTGAGCTCCCACATCAGCTCCATGCTGAGCATGGAGCCTGAGCGTGGAGCCTGCTTGGGATTCTCTTTCTCCCTCTCTCTGCCCCTTCCCCACTCACATGCGTGTATGCTCTCTCTCTCAAAATAAATAAAAAATAAACATTAAAAAATGGCTGTTATTAAAATTCCTCCAAAAACACATATTCTGCCCACTCTAATCTTTCATCTCCTTAATTGCTGGAACTCCAGTTCCCCTCAGATGTCTGCAGGATCTAGCATCTCCCGCTAGGAGGGGGAAGCAGAAGCTAGGCAAGGGCACCAAATGTCAGGTTCCCCTACTGGACACACTGTAATTGTTGTCAGACAAAAATGTTTTCCTATTTGATTAGAACCTGGTCCTTCTCTCCCTAACCAGCCTGGGTGGAGGCTGGGCAGCCTCGGTGATATCCTGGCAGAGAAGGACCACTCAAAAAATGCCTGCTGAGCTGGGAGTAAAAGATGTGACCAGGGGTGAGCACACACACACCTCTGTAGATCCCTTTCCCTTGGGGTAACTAATATAAAATTTAACAAGAAACTGTTTGGCTATCAAAACAAGGACCCGTGTTACTCCATTGTCCCTGCAGTTTAGAGCTTTTGCTGAGAATTCCTTTTCTGGATGGAGATCCTGCAGGCTTGGTTAGAGTGGGTCAGATGTAAGCCCATCAGATCAGATTGTGGGTGAGGGTGGAAACAGCAGGAGAGAAAACAAACATGCTGAGTCTGGGGTCCATTATGTAGGCCCCGGTGAGAACAGAGAGCCCCTCCCAGAACCTGGGGGAAGGGCTTCAGAGCTGGCAGGGCAAGACTTAGGTAATGACCAGCTCTGTTAACTTCCTGTCTCAGCCCATTTCCTTATCAGTAAAATGGAGATAAAAACATCTACCCTCACAGAGACTAGGAAAATTAAATGACACAATAAGTGCCTGGCATTTAGCAAATGGTCAACAAACATGTCTCATCCACCTCTTAAAGACTACTGGGCCAGGAAAGCAGACTTGAGGCACAGGGTCCATGCCCTCTGCCCCCACTGTGGCAGGTGCACTCAATACCAATGCTTCTTTCCACTCCAGTGAATGCAGACTTAGACTCCTTCTTAACACAGGAGTTGACAGCCCCATGGTTTAGTGATGACAGGTCTGGGGTCCATCTGGGCAGGAGAAGGGTATTTTCAAAGGTTTCAGCCGCAAACATGGAAGCCTAGACTTGAGGACAAGGAGCTTCAAGGGTAGAAAATGCAGTTCTTGGGAGATCAGGCAAAGCTCTGAACTTCAGAATATATGCAATATTCAGCAATTATAGCCCCAAGTCACAGCAGCTCTTGTTAGATACTGAGCCCGAGAGCCTGGGGCTCAACATATTCCCTCCAGGTTTGCGTCCAGAAATGGAACCCACGTGGAAACATGGGCAAATGTTTAAGAGCCCTCGGCTAGAAAGGGATGGGGAGGAGGGGACTCCTGCTCTGATGTACCTTTGGGCATTTCCAAGGTGTGAGAGCCCCAGGTCATGGGCCCTGAAGGGATGCTGCTCACTCTCCTGTGGGAGGGGTGAAATTTCCAGTCCAAGTTCTCAGATCTTTGTGACTTAAATGTAAAGAATTCTTTTCCTCCCCTACCAGCATATCTCTTCCTTTATGCTTTCACCTGCTGTGAAAGCAGCAGAGGAAAGATGCTAACAGAATTGCAGCAAGGTCTGGCTACTGACAAGCTGTGTGGCCTTGGGCAAGTGGCTTAAAACTCACTTAAACTGAGGGAGCTGACCAGGTTCCCTCCAAGACCCCTTCTTCCCTGTGTTATCACATCACAGAGGAAGGAACTGTCCAGGATAGGGGATGACTGATGTGTTACTGATCTAAACTCTTCCTTACCTCTCTTTCTACTATTTCTTTCTAGTCGACCACTTGATCACCACCTGGGCTCAATAGCCTTCCTAGGTTTATCAACTGGATCAGTTTCCCCAGCCGAACAGCTACAGATGTGATAAAAGTGTAAGTTGCTTGGAGGTAGGGAGGGGGAGAAAGGGAATAGGGATGTGGATCACCTAAACATTCAGACTAGAACACTGATTTCGAAGAAAGTCAAATCAATTTTCACTTTCGGTAACTCATGCAATTTCTGCCTGTGTCCTCCTTAGATATGCTAGGCAGGATACCTCTGGCATTTTCTGGACTTATTCTATCCCTAGGACAAAGGTTTAAGGCACGCAATGAGCAAATCAAACGCTAAATTATTAGCAGAGCTGCAAAGCTGTTTTGCAAGTAAAAAGGGTATCCTTTCTCTTCTGGAGAAGGACATTTCTTATGTGCTTCCCCCACTGGGGGTGGCAGGGGTAGGAAACAACCCAGAACAGAGATGAATTAGGGTCCTGGAAAAATGCTTTTCCATCCAGCCTGCACTAAGCAAGGGTATTACTAGAAATAAAGACAAATGGTAAGTTTATGAAAGAAAATCAGGAAATTTTGGATAAAAACTGTGAGCAACTTTAAACTCCTTATTACAAGAGAAATCATTGACAACTCCAGAGTCGTGCAGAAAATTTCGCCAGCTTTCCCTCAGTCCCATACCCACTTTCTTCCCTTCCCTTCATCTTTCAGGCACTGGGAGCCAGACACACATAGTGCTCCATCCAATGGTTCATCTCAGTCGCTACCTGGTGTTCATCAGGTATCACAAACTTAACATGTCCAAACCCAGACCACCCACCACCACAGTCCCCCCAACTCAGTCAATGGTGACTGCATCCTTCCATGAGCTCAGGCCAACAATCCTGGAGCCCTCCTATCTCTTCCGTCGCTCCCACATCCCATATCTGATTCATCTGGTCCACAGCAAATCCTGTGAACTGAGCATTCAAAATACACCCACTACTTCTTACCCCTTCACAGGTAGCACCCTGTAGGTCCATACCACCATCACTGTTTCTCATTTGTATTATTTCAATCTCCCTCTCCTGCTCTTGACCTCACACAGTCTATTCTCAGGTGAATCTTTTTAAACACAGGTGACATCATCTTGCATCTCTGTTCAGAACCTTCTAGTGCCTCTTCATTTCAGGGTAAGAAACTCCTTCTTTCAATGGTTCATGAAGCCCTACATGATTTGGCTCCTCACTCTCCCATGATGAAGCTGCTTCCTGGATGCCCCTCAATTATATCAGACATACTTACCCCTGGGCCTTTGCACTGGATAATCCTTTTCCTCTAGGCCTGCATAGTTGATTGCCCCCACACTTTTGGGTCATCATGCAAATATCACATCCTCAGTGAGATGTTCCCTGACCACCTATTTAAAATTGGAACCCTCTGACACTTCTGCTCTCCACCGTTTCCTTTACTTTTCTCCAAAGCACTCATCACTTACTATACATTTAATTAACTGATTTAGTTTATTGGTTCTTTCCTTGCACCAAAATGTAAGCTCCATGAAGGCAGGTACTGTCTCTTTTGTTCACAGTGCTTGGTACATAGCAGGTACTCAATATTTATTGAATGAATGAATGAATGAATGAATGACATTTTCACTTTAAGTTGCCATATAGAGCTCACATACGATTTTATTAAGTGTTAACTTCCAGGTATCTCTGCAGTCCCACCTTTCAACTCCAAGGGAAAATCTAGAGTCCAAGATTTCTCATCACCAAAAAACTGGTATTTAATTGGTTTTCTTTTCATCAGTCTGTTTATAGCTCTTTTTCTATGGAAAAGAAAAACAAAAACAAAAAAACCTCACATCCCTCTCTCTGGTCCGTTCCACTCCCAAACCTGTCCATCAAGCTGCTTCATCAAGCATCTCTTTAATTTGCCCTTTCATGGCAAATACTGTTTTCTGTGATACATGGACACACCTACAACTGTTTCAGAAAGCAGACATGGAGCTATGAAGTAGTATTACAGAACTATTAATCTTTACTATGAGTCTTTAAAAAGATGTATTAGTTTAAAAAATATGTATGGGGGAGGCTTGGTCCAACTATGCAAAACCACTTAAGTGGCATCCAAAACTCATTGTTTATTAGCAATGCCAAGTGTCCTGATTCTTCTGATATGAAAAGAAACTAAAACCTGAACCATCAGAAAGTACCCAGAAGACCTGCAAACTTTGCAACAAATTTCCAGTTAGTGATTTCAAAGGCAGAAAACTTACTGCTTGAGAGGCTGTTTATTTTGTTTACCTGAAACTGGAAATAACAGTTGTGATTGTTTCGAAGGTCTCTAAATGGTTTCAGAATTTGGGGAAAGTGATTTGGCCTTTTGCAGATAGATACATTTATGCAATATAACTGTGAAAAAAGCACCTCTAAAATAAAAAGCAATTCTTCCTTTCCTTCATTTACTATCATTCCAGTTATTTGCCTTTCAAACATCTCAGTGCCGAGAGGCCCTCCCAAAGAAGACAGAAAGATATCCTCTTACCCTCAATCCCTGCTCACTACCTCAGATTTGTACAACCTTAAAAGTACTGACCAAGAGACTTTTTCCATCTCTGCTCCAGTGTCTTTCAGCTTCCTCTCCTTCCTTTCTTTCCATAATTCATTGCCCATCTCATTAGGCTGCGTATTTACTCCTCAGGGCTTCTGGGCTCAGTTCTTTATCCCACTGAGAATCGAAGTTGCAACCCATCCCGTGGGGCTCACTGGGCACAGATGGACACTTCCACCTGGAGCCGAGGGTCGATACCAGCATCCTGACCCAGGCTAATTATCACTGCCCTCACACTTCATCACCTCAAACTGCCAACCAAGATCCCAAGCAACTCCTGGTGGTGACCTCATCACCAATCACCCTCAGGAGCCATGAACTCGCTCAATTTGTGTCCCACAATTTTCCACAATGTGCTCATCAACCAGTCTCAGAGTGGCACTGCCTTACAGTCACCCCAGACCCCAGATCCTATGGGACACTTCTGGCCTAGCACCACACTCGGTCTCCCCGTGCTTCCTTCCCCTTTGTGTAACTTTTTACTCAAGTTCTATTTTTATTTTTGAAGGGGGGTGGAGAGGATTAAGATATTTAAGTACTTATACTAGTTTCTCATCTATTTGCTCAGTAAGAGTGGCAGTTTGTGCCACGCCAAAGAACTTACTTATAATCACATTCCTAACAGGAATCTGTTTTGGGGATGGTGGAAGACTGGTGTCCCTACAAGACAATAATGTGGCACCGTAAGCTGCCTGGGCCCGTCCATCACAGCTCTCCCCAGAAATGCCCCATTTTGGCCCCCAGCTCTCACTGAGGTTCTGCTCTCCATCTATCTCCTAGAGCACGACATCCATTGCTCTCAGCTTGGTCACCTCCACTCCTTCTCCACCTGCAGCCACAGACACCTCTCACTCTCCTTTTTGCCCCTCAGAGTCAGGCCTTCCTGGCCTAGCTTCTGTCACTCTGTTCCTCCCCCACTCCCATCCCTCCTCCAGATTCTGCTTACTTTCTCTCCTCCTCCTCCCCTGTGGGATTCCACATTCCACTCTCCTGCCCACAAACTCTACTTACCTTTCACATCCCAGCTTAAATGCCATTTCCTCAGGGAGACTTTCCTGACCCTCCAGTTGAAGCCCCCTATTCAGGACCCTCCTATAGCTATTTATCTAGTTGCCTACCTCTTCCAACAGATTGCAAGCTGTGCTGGAAACTTTGTCTATCCTGAGCCCTGAAGAATACGCACATCCAGCACAGGACCCGATGTAGGGCAGGTATTTAAATATCTTTTTTTAGGGAACCAATAAATAAGTGATGGTGTCCAGGGATAGAACAAGACTGTACCTGGAAGAAGTATGAGTGGTGGGGGTAAGTGCACAGGTCTGGGGAGAGGGTAGTGGGGATAGAACTGTGACTATAGGAGCCAAGCCTTAGGTAGCACTGACAGCTCACAGGCCACTGCAGCTCTTCCCAGCAGATGGGGACACATGCACAACCCTGTCATATCATGTCCCCTAAGAAATCAAGCCACTACTATAGCACAGTTCATGTCAAACCATCAACCTTCATCTGCAGAAACCTTGCCTCCTCAGGTTTGAGCCTGAATCACCCCATCTGCCCAGAAAGCAGTTGTGGAATTAAGGGCTTCCGGGGGGATGGAAGAAGGGAAGCATCTCCTTGGTGACTCTCCACAACAAAATACTCTCCTCGTTGACACTTTCTCAGCCTCTTCCTGGCAGGTGTGTTCACTTTCAAGAACAGAGAATCTGCCACCTTCACATGACTGCAGGAGGCAGGAGTGCTGCATATGCTGTCAGCGAGGCCCGAAGCCACTCTCCAGCCAGACTGGTGTGTCTGTCTGCGGCCCAAAGACACACATGTTCGCGGCTTCCAGGTCAGGTCTGCTGGAAAGACTGACTGGGCTTTGCCAGAAAGCTAACTTTTTGCTTAGGTGATCCTTAGATGTTCTTTCTTAGATATTGTGTTGGCTGTGCCTCTTGAGCTTACATCAGGGACAGCCTGAATGCAGGGGACGTGGGTGGAAGTGTGGCTGGAGTGACTTTTCTATGTTCTGTTTCAGGCCATTTGTTTCTAACACATATGATCGTGGCCCAAATCTAACTTTTAGAGCATTCTTCCACATTACGAAGCTCTCTTCAAGATGTTTTTTAAGAGGAAAAATCTGAAAACACTGAACTTTTACACAGTAGTGTAGTTCAAATATTTTTAGTAATTTTATCTTATTTGCTATGTTACTATATGATTCCTTCCTTTGCCAAAGTAATCAAATAATTCCCTAATAAGAAAAAGAAAGCCTAATTTGATTTCCAAATTACAGTTACATAGTTGTAAGTCAGACTCATTTATGGTTATTCATAGAAATGAATAACCTTAGCAAGAACATTGGGCATGGCACTCTTGCACAGGTGTAGCCACTTGCCAGAGAACAGCCTGCGTGAGGCAACACTCTTGTTACTACAGACAACTGAACTTACAAGACACTGTGACAAAAGGGAAGTTAGTGTTTGGGTGGTCTAACAATGTTTCACCGTGAGTTAGTCATTTTAAAGGCAAGATAGCAATATAATCTCATTAGGAGAGATTATTTTCCCTAAAATGAAGAAGCCAAAAGCACCCAACCATGCTTGTTAGAACAAACCTTTAGTTTTTAAGAACTGTTTTTGTTTATAAATTCTGAAAACAATTACATGATTTTACTCTTTAAGAAAGTAGTTCACCCTCATACCTACTGAGCTTGTTCACATCACCTGGGATACATAATGCTTCTGTATGCATCCATCCCCTTCCATACCCTGCATCTGTACTTTCTCAGACATGGCTGATATCAGCAGAGAAATGTTCCAGCAAGGTCTCTGCACACTCAGAGTTCTTCCTTCCTACTTTCTTTCCTTCTCCCATGCCCTGGCTGACCCTTTATCCCAGAGAGCCAAGTCTGACTATACTGTAACTGTAGCCTCCAAAGCTTTGGGAGTAGGGAGTAGAGTTGTCTTCCCTCGCCCTGAGGCCTGTGAGTCCAAGTTTCTACTTCGAAAAGGGCAAAGTCAGAGGGAAGAGGTTTTGATCACAGTAACATGTTAAGACATTTACGAAAAGCCTCCCAGAATCTTAGGGATATAGCACTGATTTCAGATGTCAGAGGACCAGGGCTTTGCCTTTCTTGGTCAGCGACTCAGACTAGTATTTATGAAACACAGGCCCATGTCACCAAGCATTGCTGCAGATCCTTCTCCAGAAGTGTTGTAAAGGCACAGGCAGCTTCCAGGGAAAGGGTTATACAACATCAGTGACTCTCAATCTTTTCTTTCTTGAAAAATAATGTTCAACTCCAGGTGTAAAAGGGAACCACAAGGTCTAAAAGTGGCTCTTTTTAAATGGGTCCCTTAATGTATGAGAACTATCATCACACCATCAAACAGCCTCTTAACCCGCAGAATAAGATTCCTAGTGAGCTGAGGCCTCCTGGTGCCTCTTCTACCACCGTTCACGCACCTAGCACACACATACTGAGAACCTACTTGTGCCATGCTAGTGAGGATCACAGCATGCCTTAATGACCATATGGAGAGCAGGCATCAGATGGACCATCAGAGCACTGGGCACATGAGCCTGGAGATGACAAGATGCTTCACAAAAGGAAGCCTGAGCAAAGCCTTAAAGCAAGCATGGGCATTGGGTCACCTGGGTGAGGGGAGAAGACCACTCAAGAAGTGAGGTTCAAGGCAAAGATCTCAGAAGGTACTACAGAGGGGACCAAGGCTGTCAGGTGGCCAAGTGGGAGCTAGCATCCAAAGGGTGTTGTGTCCGGTAAGCACTGGGGAGCCAAGCAAAGATTTTAGGCAAGGAACTGATAGAGCTAGATTTTGTTTTAAACCAGGACTCTGTCTGATATTCAGAACAGACTGAAGGAGAACAGATGCTTTGATGGGGGAAGGGGGTACCTAGGGCAGTATATCTCAACTTGCATGTGCATACACATCACCTAGCAATTGTGCTAAGGTGCAGACTATAATCCAGTAGGTCTGGATAGAGTCCAGGATTCTGAATTTCTAACAAGGCTCCAGGTGATACAAATGCTGTGGGTTCTCAGACTCTGAGTTACCAGGGTCTTGGGGAGAGAGAGAGAATGAGGGTCTGAGCTCAGGAAGAGTCAGTGAGGATGACGCAGATTCCAGAGGCAGGTACATTTTTCTTGTCATTCTTGTTGTTTCTCTGCACATAATTATCATAAGTAGGCCCAGAGCAGGAAGGGAAGGAGATAAAGGGGTCAGTGAACAGATGAGTGAAGACCATGTACCTTTGGCACCTTTAGTTGACCTGAGATGGGTCATCAGAGCCAGGGATCAAGGAAAACCTTCCACCTTTTCCCTGGCCAATGGGATGTGCCGGTTGGATCTGTGCTACAATGCTGGTCCTCCACTACACTAATTTGAAGGTTTTTCTTGACTGCCCATCAGCATGGGCATGTGTCTCTTCTGCACCTGCCTTTTCCTTCTGCAATGTGAACATAGTTATCAAAAGGAACAATGAACTGGGACTCATATACACACCTGGATATCCCCTAGGCCCGTCACCTCACTGTCTAGGTCATGGTTTTCTTCAGCTATGAAAAGAAGGGACTGTACTAAAAAATGTCCATTGTCTTCTTTCAGTAATCCTATAAGCTGAGTTCCATCCTCAGCCTTCCATAGCTCTCCCCTTTGTTCCCAATCCTCAGCCTTCCATAGCTCTCCCCTTTGTTCCCAAAGATTTATGTCCAAGCCTCTCTACCTGCATAGAGTTGGGCTTTACCCCAACTTTTGGCCTCCAGCAGCTACTGAAAGAAAATACAATTAGTTCACAAAATAAAAGCAGGTTGAGGAGCACTTTTCTAGAAACGTTCCCACCATTGTTTCTGTTTCCTTCATTGGTTATAAGGACTGAAGGGTAAGCATGGAGGAATTGCAGTTGGCTATTCTCTCAGGCAAGCTTGCATTTCCTAGCAAGTGGAGATCTCTTTCAGCTTGTTCTTCTGACCATGAGTCTGAGCAACAAATACCTCTTCTGGTCATTCAGACAGAGTGAAGAAGTCTAACACCATAGCCATTTTGCTGGAAGGGAAAATAAAGCATAAAGGAAGTTCCCCTCCTCAGGAAAATCAGGGCACAGTCAGGATTTCTTCCTCCTGGTGTTCCTTCCTTTATTCTCTACCTCAGAGAAATTCCACCAAATATTGAAATATTCATTAATGTAACCTCAGTCCCTTAAAAGGTCTAGTCATTGTGGGGCCAAATTCAAACATGTTTGTAAAAACAAATTTAAGTAACCTTTTTAAAAAAAATCAATATACAGTTGGCGTAATACATGATATTAGTTTCAGGTGTATAACATAATGATTCAATCTTTGTATGTATGGTGAATGAGCGCTATAATAAGTCTAGTTAACATTCATCACCACATATAGTTACAAACACTGTTTCTTGTGGTGAGAACTTTCAACATCTATTCTCTTAGCAATTTTCAAATATACAATAGAGTATTATTAACTACAGTCACCAAGCTGCATGTTATATCCCCAGAACTTATTTTATTTTGACAACCTTGAACTATTTTGTATAAGTAACTTTTCTTGATACATCAAAAAGGATAAGACAAAAAAATATTAGTAGAGAACTTTTTCTGATATAAGACATAATCTGATTTAAATATTCTCCATATCACTTCATTCTCTTGTTTAAAAATATTAGGCCAGGCAAACATTTGCAGGGGACCATATCCAAGGCTAGCTGTGCTCATTGCCAGCTGCTGAGCATATGATGTCAGTGAGTGAAATGGGCTGGATGGAACAGAACAGGGCAATAGTTACAATACCACAAAAGACTCTGCCTCTGTGTGAAGGAGACAGACAGCAAGGGCCATGGGGAACCAGCTACTACTCGGTCCCAACCAAGGACTACCAGCAATTCAGTCCCAACTGCTACTACATCTTCCCATTTTTTTAAAGAGAAATTTGACCAGATTAATGTTAAGTCCCCTAATTTTTTTTTAATGTTAGCAGTTTATTCATAAGTCCTAAGACACTAAAAAACAACACTGTTTATGCCAAATCAAACACATGTCTGGACCAGATGTGACCCAGGACTGCCAATTTGCAGCCTCTCACATACAAAGCAACCTCCTATCCCTAAGGAACTTAACAGTCCATGGGTTGACAATCAAGGCTCCCACTTGCTTCTATATCAAGTGCTAATGCTGTTACAGCTTTAAGGATCCTTCATTGTCTGGTCCCCGAGATTAATCCAATTTATAGTGCATATTCCTGACAAACACTCCATTCTAATGAAAACAATCTCCTGGATCTCCATGAACATACCATTTTCATCTCCATTTCTGTCCCTTTGCTTAGGTTGTTTTACGTTATTTCCCTATTATAGCCTCTCTTCTCCCTTCCATTCATCACGTATAATCACAGCCTACCTCTCGACACCACATTCCTCTAGGCCTCTGGTGAATGTATCTTTTATCATCAGCACCACAGTTTAGCATGTAGTCATACACTGCTGTTAGAGTGAGCCAACTGTCTCCTATGTATTCATTATTTCAGGCTGGGTGGGGGAGGAGGAGCAAGGTCTTTTTGACTATTCATAAGATTTCGTGTTTTAAGCAGGGTCACAGGAGCTCACACATATCATAAGATATAAAGGCATGTGGGACATCAGTCACAAAACACACTACATTAATTACAGTAAAACAGAACAGGCACTCCTAGCTTGGCATTTCTTACAGTGGGAGGGAGAAGAGCTACCTAGCCTAAATGAAAAAGGTCTAGTTAAGAAACAGTATAAAATGGGGCGCCTGGGTGGCTTAGTCGGTTAAGCGTCCAACTTTCGCTTGGGTCATGATCTTGCGGTTCGTGGGTTCGGGCCCCGCGTTGGGCTCTGTGCTGACTGCCAGCTCAGAGCCTGGAGCTTATTTCAGAGTCTGTGTCTCCCTCTCTCTCTGACCCTCCCCTGCTCACGCTGTCTCTCTCTCTCCTAGAAATAAAAAAAAAAAAACAAAAACAAACAAACAAAAAAAAACGATATAAAGTGGGGTGCCTGGGTGGCTCACCTGGTTAAGCGTCCGACTTCAGCTCAGACCATGATCTCGTGTTTCGTGGGTTCGAGCCCTGCGTTGGGTTCGAGCCCCACGTTGGGTTCAGTCTCGACAGCCCGGAGCCTGTTTCAGATTTTGTATCTCCCTTTCTCTCTCTCTCTGGCCCTTCCCCTGCTTACACTCTGTCTCCCTCTCCCTCTCAAAAATAAACATTAAAAAAAATAAGAAATAACTTTTTTAAAAAAGGAAACAGTGTAAGGTACAGAACTGAAAATAGCAAACCAATGCTCACATCCTTGAATTCACCAATCTACTCTATTTCCCTTTGGACTCAAGTCAGTACTCAACTGGGCTAAACTTTACTTGGAAGCTTTCTGGAAACTGGAAAGAGTCATACCAGAACCAGGGCAAACTCAGATCCCAAACTGTAATTCCTAGGAGACCATAGCATCTGGTCTCTGTTCCATGAGCCACTTTAACCCCAGACCAAACAGGACCCATACTCTTACCAGTGAACTGACTCTAAGAGGAATCTTGAACCAACCCCATTACCTGGCATCTTGGGGCTATACATTTTCCTAGGTCAGCCTGAGTCTTCTATAACTGCCACCAGCAAACTTTAAGCCAAACATATCCAGCTGGACCTCAGGACTCCAACACCCACCAAGTGTGTTTGAATGTGTCTGGCTGGGATATCATATTCACTCGGAAACATCTTGACCATGGACAAATGCCTGCAACAACTGGAGAAGCTAGAGAACGCAGGATGGTACAGGCAGCATGCTCTTCCTTTCCTGTCTAGGACTGCAGTATGAAGAAGATGCAAACAAATTTTAATGTCTCTGTTTTGAACAAAACACAACTCACCTGGCATATGATCATTAGGCTATATTTAGATTTACTTCTTCTGTGAACTATATTCTGCTGTCAAGTGTTTAAACCCATCTGATGTGCTGGAGGGAGGGGGGCACTGGTGGCATTCACTCTATACCAATAAAGTATTTTCATTTCAGTTGAGAAGCTTAATTAATGTTGACTTCTACAAACAAATGCTGTTCAGAGAATGATACCGACATACTGAGATTATGAGTAAATTAAAAATTAACAAGATTTTTGAAAATCTGTAAAAGACATGTAGCCACCCACAAAAATCTCTACATATTACCCAAGGAAAGAGATGCATTTTTGTTCATAAATGCCCACTGAAAAGCATGAAGCCTGCTTCTTTTCATCCACTGAAATTATGGAATAAATTTGTAGAGCAAGGCTATTCATGAGATAATACAAAATTCTGTAGTGCATTAACCAGGAACCTATGTGATTCATAAATAAAATCATTTTATTGCACTTGATCTTAAACTTTCTTTCCATGACCTTCCTACTAACATTAAAGCCAGGCAGGTGCAAGTTAAGGTAACGAGACAGAAAGGATGGGGGTAGGAAAATGAATAGGGTGAAGGAGCCTGTCAGGTGGATTTTTCATTAGCTCAGAGGACGCCCAAATCCTCAGACTTGGCTCTCAGCCTCGGCAGGGTCGAGATCCTGCCGACTCCACAGTGCTGCTCCTTTGTTCTTATTCTAATGTGCTTCACAGCACAGAACAGAAGCTACACTGTTATATCGGAACATTTCATGAACCTCAAGTCTTTTATCTGAAACTGAAGCCTAAATGACTCCTTTTATCTGCCCGGCTTGCTAGCCATTCCCTTCAAGTGCCTGAATGACAACAAGGAAGGCCAGTGCTGTCACATTTCCAGGTTTCAATGAAATCCACAGCATCTCAGAGGGCAAAGAACTGATTTGGTTAGTGGGCCTTTGGAAGGCCGTTCTTCAGAAGATGGCAGGGTGCAGGAAAAAGGACTGGCCATGCTGTGGTGCTGGCTGGATGAAACAGAGTGAGGCCTGGTCCAACAGGCATGCCTTCTTCTCCCTCTGTCCTAGTGGGCGGTGGTAGGTGGGAGGCTTTGATTTCAGTGGCCATGACAAATTCATCCCCACTGAATCCTCTGCCTAAAACCACAAATCCAGTTTCTCTGAGTAAAAAGTCAACATCAATATTTTTATGATCTGAGTTTCCTTCTCCTCATGACTTTCCCTTATGAGAACTCTTAGAACAATAAGGTATAAATTATTTAGTAAATGTCTTCTATAGTGCCCAAAGCTCCATAAAAGCCTGAAACAACAACCCTGTTGTTCAAGAGCAATGCAGCGTCATCAATGAGTGATTAGCAAGAAGTTGGGGAGCTCCCAATTTATCTGGATCTGGGGGCTATCTTAGGCACAGCTATGAGCCTTCCTCTCCTCCTCCAGCTGTCTCCAAGACCTGACTCCACCACATTCTCTAATGCTCTTAGGCTGATGGTTCTCAAACACAAGCTCTCAGAACACCCCAGGAATTCTGAATCTCAGAGACAGAGTGATCTGATGCACAAAATATTGGACAATCACTGTCTGAGCCTTTTTCTCCCTCTTCCCTATTAAAAAATAAAAACAGTGCTTTGTTCCTTTCTGATGGTGATGATGATGCCTACTGTGATTGAGACATATGCTAAGTGTTTCACATCTTCACCACCATTGCTGTCCCTATGTTGCAGGCATACAGTGACAGGCTACTACAGCAAAGAACCTGATCAGTGTTCACTATTATTATTTGCACATTGCCTTAACTAGATCAACGTTATCAGTCTGATTCTTACAGATACCTGCTTATGCTGGGCCACTCTGAGGCTACAAAGGGAAGTCCACAGTCTGAGACAGACATCAGTCATAACAGGAAGTGTATGGCCCATCGGAACAAAGCAGTAAGAAAGTCCATGAAGAGTAATTGAGGGAACAGCCATCAGGCACTGGGACATAGTGAAATGCGTTACATACTACTTATGACATTGTTAATGATACCTATAGGACTTCACAAAATTTCTCCAAGTGTGCAATGCCACCCACAGCAATGGCATTCCAACACACTGTCTGCAGACAAGCTTCTTTAACCAGGTCACCCAGGGCATGGAGAAGTGAGTGTGGTTGTACACTCAGCAGCAAGAGGAAGGGAGAAATTCTGATGGTCCACACATGTCAGCAGAGCGCTCTCAGTGGGGGTGCTCTAGTTGCTCAGCATACTGGGGAGAGATCAAAGTTAATGGCAGGGCACTAGTGAGCACCACTAGGTGCTTATGCAGCCAACAGGTAAGATGTCAATCTAGGGAAGGAGAAAATAACCTCCTTGCACCCCAGTCTTCCTGCATGCTGCACAGAGGATGAGAAAACCAAGAAAGCTTCAAGTTCAGGATGAGAAAGAGGAAGTTTCATTACTGTAGATCAAACATTCCATTTCTAGGAACGTATCTCTATTTTCAAAACATATTCTTTAAAAGCAATACTGTACAGAATAGCTATATCCACTGACAGATTTAAGTCTGTGATTTCAACTACTTGAAAGTGACCTACTGATCCATTCATTCAACAAGTATTTCTAGAGTTCATACTATATGCTAGGCAGGATGCAAGATGACTTCATATACATCTCATGAAATTTATGCTCCACTGGTCCAGGACATTTGCTGTTTTGCAATTTGTACATATTTGAGTCATGAACTGTGAAAGCTGTATACAACCACTAGGCTGGTGACGGAGCCAGCTAAATGCAGAAAACTTCATTTTTCATGAAAAATGACCATTAAACTTCAGGGTGAAGAAATACATTGAAAGTACTTATTCTTCTATGATAATGGATTCTGGAGAAAGCCAGGAGGCTCTAAAACATTTCTGCAGCCTCATATTTAAGACATATTGCAAAAGTCTTCAGGTGCATCTTTCTGAATGGAAAGGACCTACTGAATATTACTTTCTTGACATTTACAGTCATTATACAGAAAAATAAAACTCAACTTTAATTCCATTCTCAGTAATTCCACCCCAATTTTGTGTGATAAAATATATAACAAATTTTGCCATTTAACCATTTTAAATATACAATTCAGTGGTATGAATTACATTCACAGTGTTGTGCAACAATCATCAATCACTGTGTGTCTCCATCTTTTCCATCACTCTAAACAAAACTCTGTAACAAATAAGCACTAAGCTCCCTTTCTTCCCTCTGGGCAGCTAGTAACTTCTAATCTGTGTATATTTCTGGACTCTCAATTCTATTCCATTGGTCTATATGTCTATTCTTACACCAATCTCATACTATTTTGATTACTGCAGCTTTTTAAGTTTTAAAATTGGGAAGTGTGAGTCCTCCAACATTGTTGTTTTTCAAGATTATTCTGGCCATGTATAATTCCTTATAATTCCATTGAATTTGAGGATCAGCTTTTGCATTTTTATATTTAAAAAAAAAAAGGCTGTTGGCATTTTGATGGGGACTGCATTGAATCTACAGATCATTTGGGGCAGTATTAACATTTAGCAGTATTAAGTCCTCCTACCCATGAATATATGATATCTCTCCATTTAACTAGGGTTTCTTTAAATTTCTTTTAGCAATGTTTTATAGTTTTCAATGTACAAGTCTTTTATACTTGGTCAAATTTCTAGGTAGTTTATGCTTTTAGATGTCAACATGTTACTACTTTCTTAATTTTCTTTTCATATTGTTCATCGCACATGTATAGAAACACAATGGATTTCTTTGTGTTAACCTTCCCTGTAAATTTGCTGTACTTTAAAAACTATCTCTAGTAGCTTGTTTCTGGATTTTTTGGATTTTCTATACATAGGGACAGTTTTATTTATTTCCTTGCAATATGGACACCTAGTATTTCTTTTTCTTGTCTAATTGCTCTGGCTAGAATTTCCAGTGTAATACTGAAAAGCAGTGGTTAAAGAGGACTTCGTGTCTTCTTCCTGATCTTACAGGGAAAGCTTTTAGTCTCGTACCACTGAGTAGGTGTTAGCTGTGAGCTTTTCATAAATGTCCTTTATTTTGTTAAGGAAGATCCCTTTCTATTCCTGTTTTTGTGAGTGTTTTTATTGTAAAAGGATGTTGGATTTTGTCAAATGCCATATTTGTGTCTATTGAGTGAGCATGTTTTTTTCCTCTTTGTTCTATTAATGTAGTATATTACTTTGGTTGGCTTTCTTATGTTGAACTACAATTCCAATGTTTTTGAAAAGATAATTAATCACAAATATGTATTACTATATAAAAACTATGCTCTAAGCCATCATTTTAAAGATTAGTTCGTTATTTCCTTCAACATATATTAACTACACTCCCAGGCATTATTCTAAGTACTGAGGCTACATCACACCAGTGAACTTAACAGACGTATCTACCCTCCTGGAATAACATTCTGGATGGCAGACAGACAATAAGCAAGGTAAGTAAGATATACAAAACGTTAATTAGTGGCAAGTGATAAGAAAAAATAATAAAGCAACAAAGGTGGCAGAGAATATGAAGGCCTATTTTAGGTAGAGGCCTATCTAACTTGTAGCATTACAGTTTATACACATGTCCATAACTTAGCATTGCTTTAGAAATAAAGAAAAACACTTTTAGTGAAGAGGAAGAAATTATTTAAATAGACTTAATGTCTCCCACAAAAATCCTCTGCCAAGCCACAATCCTTACTAGGAAATACCATTTCCTTTTGGCTGCATATCCTCTACTAACAGATACTGACCGTGATGCCAAAGGTAACATGGTTTTTTTGGTGTTATGAGCCAATGAGGGCATAAATGTTAGCAAATATTGCCCTCTTCAAGCAGAACAAGTTTGTAGAATTCATTGAGTGATAAATGAGTAATAGTCCAAAATCAAATGCTTCAATATACCCACCCTTTCCAATTTTCATCCCTTTTATTCATTTTTGACAGCTGAAAATATTCATGATGGTACATTTCTCTATAACTCCTTTAGGCTAATTTTTTGATATTGTATGATTCTTTAACATGTTATAAAATGTTACATCATCTTTTCATTGCTGACTCCGACATGCTACAGAACTTGAACATTGGAGCTCCCAGGTGGCTCAGTTGGTTAAGCAGCCAACTCTTGCCTTCTGCTCTGGTCATGATCTCATGGTTGGTGAGATCGAGCCCCACACTGGCCTCTATGCTGACAGCATGGAGCCAGCTTGAGATTCTCTCTCTGCCTCTCCCCTGCTGGTACTCTCTCTTTCAAACTACATAAATATTAAAAAACAACTTGAACATATTCATCTACCTTCAAAATAATGAAAAACGCAGCATGAGACTGAAGAGCAGGGATGCTATTTGATAAACTGACTATGTTCATGGAAGCAACAACTGAGTGCCACTTAACTAAATCACAGAAATAAAACATATCCAGGTTTTTAAACCCAGTTATTATGCAGGTTATACACAACCTAATTTAAATTACAAAATAGCAATATACTTATTAATAGCTATGTAGATTTTATAAGGAGCTTCCTAGAGAAAACAATCATTTGACTTTATATCCAAGAGATTGCCAATCATCAGATGAGCATTGTCTTTCAGGCCCGTTCACCTCACTTGCCTTTCTCCCATCACAGCAGACAGGATGGACTGTGTGAGCAACAGGAAACCTGTGCTTCCTAGTCTTGTGCCCAGGCCAACCAATTAGCATGTCACCAAGAGGGGCAGATGCACATGAATATGGAGCACAGAGCCTCATTTTTCTCTTTAGTCTATCAAGCCATGAATTCACTAATCCAGTTTTATCCTAGAACCTTGGGGGTGGGGCTGAAGGGGGAAGAAGGGTTTCCCAAGCCCCATCTACAGGGATGTGAAACTCAAAACAGTCAGGCTCTGTCAGCCCCAAAGGGTATTTCTGAATGTAATGGCTCCATCTTTCCATACCCAGATGCGCTTCCTGGTGGAAGGTGCTAGGTATAGAGTGACCTTCAAATGATTCTCTATGGTAGACAGTCTTGATGTTATGTCATTCATTTACATAAAGAAGGCAGGCTTGTCATAAAATTTTGAGCCTGAAAGGTAACAGGTATAAGCAGACATTTAATAAAAACCCTGAAACACTAAAATGAGATTGCTGGTTCCCCTGATCTCAGAAAAATGTAGGGGAATAAAAATATGCAATGTTTAATTTTATTTATCAGATTAGATCAATTTCTATAGGAAATTAGTATTCTTTGTTCATCAACATAGTTTAAGGCAACGTAAACACATCCCTATTGCTACTGTGCCCAAATATTTCTCTGCTGAGCTATTAGCCATAGTTTCATTTTATAAAAACCATAATAGAAAATGTGGCCAAACAGCTAGATGGAGTGTTCCCAGCAATATGGAGAAACAGTTGTGTTTATGCAGAGATTAGTCTTTCAAATTGAGAGATCTCCAAAGCTCCATTTGTACTTAAAAGGCTTGTCTTTTTGTTACCCAGTAAATAGCTCATTCATATTCTACAAAGAAAACCCTCTAAATTGGGAGAAATAGCCATATTTAACATTAGGTAAGGAAATGGGGCTGAAAGCGAGAAAAGAAGTCTATTTCCCCCAGTTTCTTGGACTAGATTAAAGCCTGCCTTTATAATTTAAAATAGCCTCTGTTTTTTCCACATATAAGAGGCAGAAATTTCATGAAAGGCTGAGAAGTACTATCCATAAATGTAAAAATTATGCCAGAAAACCAGTTAAGAAACACATTTTTAAAAAGAAATCTTGGGCCCTCTTCTCTTACTCTGCGGCACAGATTTCTTAGCTGCTACATTTCCTCCAAAGATGGAAGGGTGGTTGTCAAGATGGTTTGAAAATGCAGTGCTCTGCAACTGGTCTCCATGCCAGCGCCATCTTTCCTACGCACAAGAGTATTCTGGGATGCATGAAATGTAACCTGAAATTAATTTCTCAGAATTAGGACTAAGTATCAGAATTGTGTGGGTGGAGTGTATACTGTATGATGCAAATTAGAGCCTTTGGAAGGCACAATGTACATTGGTCAAGTCACTATCTCAAAAAAAAATGACAGTTAAGAGATGAGAATATGTGTTAAGAACTGTTTTTGAGCCTGTTTAAATATTAAAGTAACAGAACAGAGCTACAACACTAACAGGCAACAAAGGCAGTGTGTCCTGTTTTTCATCAATCATGTGTCCACAGGCAGCTTACTAGTTATGCTCTTCCAAACCCCTGTCTAGGGTGTCCAGGGTGCACCACAACTGGCAAGTGGAGCCTGACAAGTAGTGTGCCCTTTCAAAGGAGAAAGGATTCCTTTCTTAAAAAGAAACAAACAAACAAACAAACAAACAAAAAAACCATGAAGGAGGAGAAAGGAGCTCTATTCAGACACAAAGAGGGTTGGGGAAAAGGAAGGAGCCTGAGAGTCTGTCCTCACCTGTCAATGCCCAATCGTGTGGCCACATCCAGAAAGAAGTCAGCATTCACACAGCAACCCTTCCCCTAAGTACACACACATCATGCCTGAATCTTAGAACTTCTGTATGGGAACCACCAATTGTTTCACAAAGATTCTACAGCCATGGGCCCATAAGAAGAGCAAGTAGAAAAAACATTCTACTACCTTTCAAGCCAATCTTAGTTCCTGTGGTTGAAGGGCTGGGCTTGCCTATCAGCTGTCCCTAAAGAGCCCAGGGAAGGCTCCCATGGCAACTCACACCTAGAGTGTCCAGATCTTACATGAACACCTCTTCATAAGAACTATTATGCTTCTTTTAAGTCTAGGCACCAAAAGGTTGGACCCATCTGGCTCCTACATTATAGAAAAGTTCCTGGATTTGGCTTTGCTTGGAGTCTTTACATTTCTAAGCAATGACCTTTATGTCCATGCTCTACCCCTTACAGCCATCACAACTGAGCCTGCCCTGTTCTTCTGGACCATCTCCCTGCTGCACTGACACACTCCTTCCTTGGAGAGCTTTTCAAGGCTTAAGCACAGTAGACATTTGCATCAATTAAGAAAACAAATTCCAATTACATACCTCCCAGATTTCCTTTTTATAATCATTAAAATCAGTTCCAAGATCTAACTACTTATAGGACACTGAATGTCTCACAGTCCTATCTAAAATTCAGCTCATATTACACCAAACTTGGCATCTTTTCCTGAAAAGCACCCTCCTCCCTGACTGCATGGTTTGATGAATCACACCTTCATTCACTTGACGCCTGAAAGCTTCCCCTGGGCTTCTCTCCCACCAGCTCCACAGTCCTTTGATTATCCTTCCCTGAAGTTTTAAGAGTATTCACACTGACTGATTGCTTCCTAGTTTTACTGCCACTGTCCCATTCAGACCTATCTCACACCTGGCACACTTATTTCCTATCTGTTCACTGTTGACAATATGTCTGCTTTGGGGATGGTGAAGGATTCCATAAGCATTAGTTGTGTTCTACCGCTATTGCTGTTGTTGTCATGGTTTATGATGTCAGCCTACTGCTCAAAAATTTTCTGTAGTTTCTGTAGAATGAATCTCAATTACATTAACTAACTGAGCAGTTGACCCCAAACTCCTTGTTCAGCATAATTTCCTTTCCTACAAGAACCTTTCACTGTTCTTTAGTAAAGTTAATGTCACAGTTAGTGTATATGATCTGAGACAGAAACTTAAGAAATGCTTTCTAAAATGAAGTGGCTGGGCTAAAATTTGTCAACTTGCAGTGAATGTAAATGTCCATATTGCTCAGAGTATTAACACTGAGAAAATGTAGAAGTGGAAATTTTTTTCTTCTTTTTATTTAAATAATATCTTTATGTATGCAAGATCAGGTATATTGGGTTTCCTATTGCTGCTGTAACAAATTACCACAAACTTAGTGACTTAAAACACAAATTTATTATCCTGCAGTTCTGGAGGCCAAAAGTCTAAAATGAATCTCAGAGACTGAGCTAAAATCACTGTGTCAGCAGGCCCGTGTTCTTTCTCAGAGGGTCTCGGAAGGAATGTTTCCTTGCTTTTTTTCCATCTTCTAGAAGTTGCCTACCTTCCTTGACCCAAAGACTCTTTCCCCATCTTTAAAGTGAGCTATGGCAGGCTGTGTCCTTTTCAAATCACACCTCTCTCTCTGATCTTCTTCAATGGTCACATCTCCCTCTGACCACAGCTAGGAGAGGCTATCTGCTTTTTCAGGCCCATGTATTTGGGCCTATCTGGACAGGCCATGATAACTCCTGCAACTCAAGATCCTTAGGGATCAAAGTCTCTTTGCCACTGAAGGTAATATATTCACATGTTCTGGGGATTAAGATGTAGACAACTTTGAGGGGATGTTATTCTACCTAGTGCACCTATGTAATTAAACAGGGAGACAAAACAATGCAGTGAATGTCTTAGCATAGTGCAGAACTGCTCTCATGGAGGCAGGTCTAATTTTCACCTGGCGTGCACACTCTAGCATGGCCACAAGTCTGCTCATGTAGAAACCCCAGGATGATACCTATATAAATGATATGTGCATAAGAAAGACTCCTTCTTGGGGGCACCTGGATGGCTCAGTCAGTTAAGTGTCTGACTTTGGTTCAGGTCACGATCTCACAGTTTGGGAGTTCAAGCCCCACATCAGGCTCTCTGCTGTCAGCAAAGAGCTCGTTTCAGATTTTGTCCCCCTCTCTTTCTGCTCCTCCCCAACTTGCATGCATGCACACACATGCTGTGCTCTCTCTCCCAAAAATTTACATTAAAAAAAAAAAAGTCTCATTCTCCTTCCCTAGCCAAAGAAGAAGAATTAAGTCTTACATTGCACATGCTGACAAACAGCACTTTCAAAGTAATGTGTGGCTTTCTTTCTTAGTTGCTATTTTTTTTTCTTTTTGCCTGAATGGCATTTTGAATCCCTTGTCATGCAGAGCTGACACAACTATGTAGATTTGTTCCACTGCTCCTTCCTTAGAATCATCCACCAAGCTTGCCCTTTCCCTCCACCCAGGACCTTTATGCTATGTTCTTGATACATTTGGGAGTCTTTACTATAACTACACTTTTCAACAAGACATGAATGAATTTACAAATCTCATCATTAGGAAAAGGCAAAGAAATCATCAGAACATGTACCAGTGACCAACAGTAAGGTGCTGTAATATGTTTGTTTTCTACAAACAGTCATGGCTTTGTTCACTTAACATTTATTAAGTACTAGTCATGTGCATGGCACTATGGGGGACAGAAAGATTTCTAAGGTATTATTCCCTGTCTTTAGGAAACTTAGGACCAGGAAGGCTGGGAGGATAAGCACTGAAGTAAGTAAATTGCAAAAGAGAAGTCAAGGCCTCCATGTGCTAACAGAATGGAGCTGACAGAGCAATTCCTCACAGCAGAGAACACTGGGGCAGCTTGGAGGGCAAGGCAATAGCGCAGGACCATGAAGAAGGGTGAGATGTGACTTTTCAGAGATGAGAAGAAAGGCAAAGAAGTGACAGAAGTAATTTTAGATAACATTGTAAACCACAGAATTCAGAATAAACCATGTGTGTTTAAGGAAAAGCACATGGCATAGCCCTACTGAACTATAATTAAGATTCTTTAGTTTGAGATTAGGGTCCAAACCTACATTAATAGTAAAAATTAGCTTATGCTTGCAAATATAATATTGTTTTCACACTTATATTTATACAAGTGGTTTAAAAAATAAAATTGTAAGGGCACTTGGGTGGCTCAGTTAAGCGTCCAACTCGATTTCAGCTCAGGTCATGATCTCACGGTTATGACATCAAGCCCCACGTCAGCCTCTGCACTGAGTGTGGTGCTTGCTTAAGATTCTCTCTCTCCCATTCCTTCTGCCTACCTCCTCAAAAAAAAATTAATAAAATTTAAAAATAAAATAAAATTATAATAAATATATGTGTACATAATCATTTATATGCAAAAGTGTGTGGTATGTTAGGTCAAAATAAACATGCACTGAGTATGGCAGACTTTATGCGGAGCACTAAGGATCTAAAAATGCGTAAAATATAGACCATATCCTGGAAGGATTATTCATAATCTAGGAGAGAGGGATATTTAAACAAATAACTAAAATCCAATATGATATGGTTTAGAGGGATCCACAGGGTGATCAAAGAGCACAACAGAAAGAGAAAGAGAAAGAAAGGGGTATCAACTCACTGAGAACCTAAAATGGCTCAGATACCATGAAGGGCTGCTTTGTTGCCCTTCCTTGGGAACATCCTACCCAAAGAGTGGCTGAGGTGTACAGGAAGTGGTGGAGGAAGCAGGCAGTACACCCCAGCTGAGGAAGCAGCAATCTCTCACAGACAAGGTGTGCTCAGAGAAAGACATTCAGGGAGAAAGAAAAGTTTTTAGCATCTCTGAAATCTAGTCTCACCTTTTTAAGCGAAACTCATGTCAGCCCCTAACTTTTCTACCACAGTTGGTCATTTTGGTAATTACTGATTCAGACCCCAACCCAGGTCACAGGGTACACTGGACTTTTGACCTATCTCCTGCCTAGAAGTCCATGAGAAGATGCTCCTTGGTTCTTAGAAGATGTTTTCTTACTAAATCAGTGAAATATGTGATTCTTCCTCCATATGCTGGGAGCCAAACAAGAACATGTTTCTCCTAATAATGGAAAGCACTTGTGAGACAACTGGTTCTCTGGTAAGGAGACCTGTCAGACATACACATGGAAATCAAAAGAAGCATGTAATGGAACAGTCACATGCTGGGAATCAGAATAAAAGGTAGACTAATGGACAGGCTTATTTCACAAATATTTTTGCTTTCTTCTTCATAATCTTAAAGACATATAACTTTGTCATCTATTTATCTTAGCACCACTAATATTTAACAACTGCACATTAAACCACCAAAAATGACATCAAAAGCATTGCAGTTTTCACAAGAAGACCAGTGACTGCATTTTGAGAAATTGAGAATGACTTTTTACTATATATTACTTTTCAAAACACATCCTTGTATGTATTAGGATTTTGTTTTCTAGTCCTTTATTAGTAAATGTCCGGTATCAATGCAATAAGAACATTTTATTAAATGCGGATAAATCGGGGTGTCTGGATTTATCACCAACTGATTGGTGGCTCAGTCAGTTAAGCATCTGACTCTTGGTTTTGGCTCAGGTCATTATCTTGTGGTTTTGTGAGTTCGAGCCCTGCATCAGGCTCTGCACTGGTAGGTTGGAGAGATTCTCTCTCTCCCTCTCTCTCTGCCCCTCCCCATTTGCACTGTCTCTGTCAAAAATGAATAAACTTAAAAAAAAAATTTTAAATGTCAATAAATCAATACTTTTGTGTTAACAAATACACTTATTTTACCCCAAATTTATACACTAAATAATATTTTTAAAGCTGCGACTTGTTTGATACACCACTTGTGTGTTTTTCTATATACAGTAATAACGTATTATATATTTATTTTCTGTATATTACGATGCTCTGACATCTTGAAAAACCTTTTTAGCTGAGAAGAGACTGCCCCTCCCAGGTCTAGCCAATTCTTGGAGCTAGCAAAGGGTTCAACTTAGAGCATGCTTTTGATATGCAAATTGACCTATCCAGAACCAGACCTCCTCTCTCTGGCCTGTATACCCCAGGAGGCAATATTCCTGTGCCTCAGTCATCCCAGGGCCAGATACCAGGCAACTAGAGACCACCCCCGTAGCCCAAAGCCTGCCAAAATTATTCAAACTAGCCAACCAAACCATTGCCAAGGTAGGCAATCCTACATTGCCTTTCCCACAGAAACCCCAATAAAGGCTGTGGTCCACGCTCTCCCCTCACTTCTGTCTTCTGCCTCCACTCTGATGTTCTCCCCTGTGACCCTGAATGACACGCACTGACTCCCTCTCTGGGACCTGTGAACATAATAAACTTCTTTCCAAGCCTTGTTCTCGTCTTCTGTATGGCCACACTAACCTGACCTTACCATATCCAACATACCCATTCTTAGAACAGAAAATCTACAGTTTATTAATATGCAAGAATTATGTCCAAAGAATTTGTTAAGACAGAACTGCCAAGCAGAAAATCTACACCACAGAGGAGGAAGAGAACTGGAGAAAGGGGGAAAAAAAAGAGAGAGGTTGAAATTAAATTCTTGTCATTCATTACTTTGATCTCTTTCTTGCACCTGTTAGACTCTGTGGGTACGAGCTGACAACGCATCTCCTCTAATAGGTAGTATTTCCCATTGTAGGAAAGGCCAATTTCATTCTCCTCTTCTTACTGAGGGTAAGGATAATGACTGGGCACTTTATATAAGTTTAGTGGAGTTGAGTCTTTAAGAAAGGAAGGAAAACCCATATTGGTTTTCTGTCATTGCTGTCTGGTAAGTGGTGTCCAAGAAGAAGTACTCAAGATGGGACTTCTGCTCAAAATGATGGAGAGCTGTACCCAGAAAGAAGAGATAGTTGTTTGGAATGTTATAAGTGAGGCTTGGTTCCTGAAAAAGCCATCTCAGGATCCTACTAGATCATGCAATATTCAATTTAGAAGGGCAGGAGACCATTTTTAAATAATAAAAAGTGTAAACTACAGAAATGTACAGCCTCCCTCTCTCCACACACACGTCCCACAGATACTTTGTCACTCTATACTTTGAGCCCATGTGCATTTCAGAGTACACTTCAAAATCTTTATTGACTTGAGTGACAAGTAAGTGCCTACAGTGTCTGAAAAGAATCCAGAAAGAGAGAGGCCACATCTGCAGGCAGGTGGACTCCCAGTGTGGACTTCTTCTAGTGTGTGAAGGAGCTACCATTATAGGACTGTGTACCTTCTGGATAGCTCTGCCTCCCTGTGAAATACATTCTCATTCCCTGAGCCATAACATGTGTGCTGAAACCTTCCCTCCACATTTCGTTGGAAACAGCCCTAAGTACAGACAGCAGACATCATTATCCAGTTTAAGAAAAAAAAAAGAAAAAGAAGGAAGAGAAGTGAAGGAGGGAATCAGATGGTGACGGTGCAGGGAGGGAAGGGGAAAAGGATGAGGGGAGAAAAGATGAGAGCACGTATGTTTCAAAGCTTAGCTCCTGTGTGGGAAGCAGGAAAAAAATTGGTATAGCAAAATATCCTTCTAAAATTATTATACTAATGTATTAAGAAAAGCTTGAAGAAGGGGTAGCTGTGGTTTTAATTAGAATCTGTGACAAGTTTCCTACTACACAGCAAAACAGTTTATATATAGTCTCCTCAATTGTATGTTAGTGACTGCAGGTGGGACATATTAGCAATGAATCGTACCGTAGAGAGAGAGAGACTGCAGAAGAATATGCTCGTGGTATATATATACACACACACACATACAGAGTGCCATCCACTAGACTATTGGAAACTACTTCTCTTTCAAACTCCCCCTTGGCAATTCCCCTACTGTTCTGTTCTTCAGGTGAAGGGGTGCCCTCTCCCCTCTGGTGGGAAGAGGGTCTCGCCTCAAGAGGAGAATCTTGGCACATGTCTGAGCTAGGCCAGCAGGCTAGATTCTAGGACAAGAGCAGATGTTCCTATGCAGATGGAACTGAGAAGGAAGCATGGGATCGCCCAAATATGGGACTGGGGAAGCCTGTAAGGGTATGGGCAATGACCATACCCTCCCTTTAACAGTAAGATCCATCTTACCGCCTAAGCCCAACTGGAAAGTCCAGAAGAGCAGGGACTCTGGCTTTATCACATAGTACTCCCCTCTTGATAAACGTTTACTGTTTGATTCACATTTTCAGGGGTGCTCTGTGCTCAAACTCTTCCTCAACTGCTGCCTGGTATGGGGCTGAACATAGGTGAAGGGGAGGTAGTCGGGAAAGCCCCTGGGCAGCTTACCTGGGAGCTATGTTGAAGGGGGAAAGGAACAAACACACACTCTGCCCAGGTGTAGGGGCGTTACATCTCTGTACCTGCCCTTTGGCTCCTAACTTAAGCACACACACAAAGTGACCAAGCCCAACTCTTTCATGAAGAGTGGGCATACATGGGACGGTGAGGAAGACAGGCCCTCCGTGGGATGTCTGGGCTATGGAATAAGGCTGAGAAGCTAGCTCCTGGTATTTCTGTACCTTCCAAATCAGGAGCAGGAATATTGTAGGCTCTAGGCTCTTCTCACCACAGGCTGCCCAAAGGCTGCTCAGGGTTACATCAGCATCTGCAAGGGCTTCACCTATGCACCCTAAACCACTGAAGTGTACCCACATCCCACATGAGACAATAAACCACAATTGACTAGTTGGTGTGCTATTACATTATGTTGACATTTAATTACATGCATTCATTTCAATTTTGCAGTCTTCTTTTCCTATCTCAGAGGCAGTATGCTTCCCCCCCCACCCGCCCCAGGTTTCCATTATTTATGTAGGCCCTCAAAAGGCTTGGAGACCCTGGGCTCCCTGCCTAACTGCCCACTGGGGAAACCCCAGTCCCGGTGCCAGGATGCACTTTAGCATGCATGCTCCCCTGCTGGGCTTCTCCAGGCCTTTCCTCTGGAGTGCTCACTCCTCTCTGACCCCCAGCTCATATGTGTGTACAGGTATCCTAGCATCAGTTTACTTTGTCCTTTGCAGGTGAGGACCGCCAACCCTTATATGATTTGGATTACCCAGTACAATGGCTGGTGTGTATGAATCTACTCAACAAATACTGACTGAATACCTACTAGGTTCTATGCCCTGCTCTTGCTTTAGAGGATAAGTATACATCCGAGTGGGACATCTGATGAAAGGATGGATATATATAAATGATTATGACCTATATCTATGGACTCAGAGTTCTATGATCCAAGTAACACAAAACATCCAATATAACGGCATCTGTCATAGGAATGTAGTGCTTCTCTGCTCCCCAGAACCTTCAGGATGAGGCCTGATGCATGTATGCCCAAGACCTGAGTACCCTGGCACTCAGTGCCCCGTCCACTTCACCTCTGCCAGCCACCTGGACCTGCAGCTTAGGTAAACTCCCAACACAGGCCAAGCATATCCTTCTGTCACCCTCCCTGCAGAGAGAGTCATCCTTCAGTCTGGACAAATATCACCATCCCTGTACAGCAGGGATAGCATCTGGCTGTCTTGTCCACTCAGTCTATGTTTTTTTACCCAGTTGACTTCTGCAAAGTGGGAGCAAACAAATAAAGGGTAAGGGGAACTGAGGGTGTGTCTGGGCTTTAATAAGAGCAAAGATTATGAACCGAATGGAGTCATTTGTTCATATGAACCAGGAAGCAAATACAAGACAAAACTGTAAGCCAGGAATTCAAGTTTCTATGTATCTAAAATGTAATGTCATGCACTCAAATCACCCCTTTAAATTTGGTAATGCTAGAATTTCTTTATGCATTTATAGAACACATTTAGAACCTCTTTCTAGAGCTCAATCTCTAACTAGATAAACAATCACCAACAGGATAAAATCTAATTTATTTTAATCAACAACTGCATTCTATCATTATTGTTAACATTTCTCCTCCACACAATCTCTGCTGTCTTGCTCTCTCTCTCTCACTCACTAAGGGGGCTCTTCCATCATCATAGCCGCAGAAAGGCAGCAGACTTTACAAAGGAGACAGGTGGTCCTTCTTGGAGAATGACACTGCAATAAACAAAAACCACCAGGAAACCCTGGGATGTGAGCAGCACACCCTGCGGTTCTATCCCTGCACTCAGCAGAGGCACCCGCACCCGAAGGAACATCTGCAGTATAAAAAGCAGCGCCCATTAGCTCCTGCAGCTTGTTAGCATATTTTAATGCTGAGATCACAGCTTTCTATTTCTGTCAAGGTGCTACTAGGTGCCAGACACTGGATTCACACATTGCGTCATTATTGTCCCCAGTGAACAGATTACACAGCAATACTAGGGGTGGAGGTTGAAAGGTAATGAGAAGGGGTAACAGTGGGAAAAGCAGACGGAGCACCTGGTACTTTGTAATGAATGAATGGGCTGATCACACAGAGGGAGGTTCTAATTTGAGCGGGCACTGGTAGACAGATTCTGGCCTGAGGAGCACCTCTCTCAAAAACCTGAAAATAATTACATTATTTACAAACAAACACCTCTCTTGAATAAATGTTGTATCCAATATCTCATTCAAGTTAATGAAAGAAGTAAAGTCACCAATTCACATTCTGTTTTGAACCACATGGGAGTCTAGGATCAAAAGACACCTTACTTGCCAGCAAATCAGGGTGCTGATGAACCAAGGCTGCTACCGAGAGTAGCAGAGCTGCTCATTCCTAACACAAGTAAGCACAAATCCACCGTCATCCATGATAAAAACAAGTTTCAGTTGGTCCTCCAAGAAAAAAATCATTAAGGGTCCTGGCCCTTCAGAAAACATTACACCCAAAGTTTCTACATACCACTATCACAATTCACAGATTTCCTGATCTCCACAATGCATGCACATGATCATACACCAAACACATCAATAGCAAAGCAAAACACGGTCCATCATCCTTTGCTTTCAAAGAGAAAAAGTGCTCTATCCGGTATCTCTTTTCAAATACAGTTCTTGTTCTTATGCAAATGTTATATCTGCACACAATAAAATCAAATCCCACACACATCTCACTCACAGGCACGCCAGAGAGCAGGGAAAACAGGGAGAAGTTGGTAAAGGGGAAGAAACTTTCCGCTATAATATGAGTAAGATCTGAGGATCTAATGTAACTATAGTTGAAAATATTGTACTGTATAAATGAAATTTGCTAAGGGAGAACTTAAATATTCTAACACACAGAAAAGATAAATGTGAGGTGACAGATACATAATTAACTGGAGGGATCCTTTCACAGGGTATACATATATCAAATCACCATGATGTACACTTTAAATATTTTACAATTTTTTTGTGAAAATAAAACTGAAATTAAAAAAAATGTAAAGAAAGTTGCTAAGCACAACCAAGATGCTGACAGTGATGACTCGGGAGCCCCAGCTGACTGACAGAAGAGCGCAGGCCCCGTTACTGTGAAGATCTGCCCTGTGAGGTAATCTTTCTTCCTCCTTTGCATCTCAGTGTGCTGCTCCACCTCAGCACCTGGTGGCTTCTCTCCTTCTCTGTGTTGGATCCTGTCTCTCTCAAAGACTTGTCTCTGGGGTCCTCCCTCTGTTCTGGTCACCCACTGCCCTCTTCAAGGCATCCCCTGGCCCGAAAGAACTTTACTGCCTTCCTTTTTCTTTCTTCCCTCCCCCTTTCTTCCAAGCCTCTCAAACTTCTCGGAGGGCACTGGACCCACATCACAGCAGTGAGGGAGCCTGCAGGGCACAGGTGGGACCCACACTAGGGACATCTGCAAGTTGGGGCACGCTCCACCTATCTATCCATCTCCTGATGTGCCTTGCAAACTGATCCCTCCAAATGCTTTTTTCTACATGATCTAAACAACTATCATAGCAATAGAACTATTGTCAAAAACTGCTGAAAAGGTGCCACTTAAGGTCAATGTGTGGGGAGCCTACCCCCTCTAATAATCTTCTGATTATTATACATCTCTGTGTCTCTGCCCTCACATGACCTTGGGTACATACCAAGATCACCTAAAGTCCACCTGTCCTGTGGAGAAGGGTCCTTCTAGGCAACTCCCTCTTTATTCTTTGTCTTTCCATGTCACTGCCTAACGAGACAATTAGTATGGAAACATTATACACTGGAAAGAGAACTGGCCTAAGAGACAGATAGCATTTTTAACAAGGTATCTGCCACTGACTATTTTTGTGATCTTGAGAGAGTTATTTACGCTCTCTGGGTTTAAAGTTTTCAAGTCTATAAAGAGGATCACTATACGAGGTGATCCCTCAGGACCTTCCAGCACATAACTGCTTTATAGTATAGCCTCACTGGCTTACTCAAAAACCTTCAATAACTTCCTTCAGGATAGAGAATAAAAACTGTTTGGATTGATATCACTGGCTTTTCAGAATCTGGCCCCAACTTGCCTTTTGTAGTAATGCTCCTCAAAGTCAGCCCTTACCTCCAAGCAAGCCGGCTTATCATGACAATTTCTACGTGACACCTCTGCACACCCATTCCTCCCCTGTGCTCCCAGCCCCTGCTGCTGCTCAAGAAAATGAAAGTTCTCCAGAAAGCCCCATGATGAGGTCTGCCCTGAGCACCCAAGGTCAAAGAGATTTTCCCTGCTGTCCCACACACTAGCACTAGATAAACTGTCCCAAGCTTTTATGGATCTTCTCAAGTGCGTCATTTTTAGCACTAGATGGAAACATCTGGAAAACAGAGACCATATTCTGCATACCCTGCACCCATCCCATCCCCCATACACCCTGCACCCACACTATCACCCACCCCTGTGCCTCTTACATATTCAGCCCACAAAAATACTCTCCAGGAAATATGCCTCCAAAAAAGGGGCACATTGCTTCTATTTAGTATATCATTTTCTGCAAGTAACCACCCTAAATATATCTAGAGCACTCTCTAGCCTCCTGTTCAGATATTACCTTTCAACGACTAATTCTCTTTGAACTTCTAAAAATTAATCAGTCCTGGTATGCTGTTTTTTTTTTTTTTTTTCCTTTTTGGAAGAAGCTAACTATACTGGGCATCCATTCTTATCATTTCTAGATTAAAATGTCCCGGGGCGCCTGGGTGGCTTAGTCGGTTAAGCGTCGGACTTTCGCTTAGGTCATGATCTCGCGGTTTGTGGGTTCGAGCCCCGCGTCGGGCTCTGTGCTGACTGCCAGCTCAGAGCCTGGAGCCTGTTTAGGTCTGTGACTCCCTCTCTCTCTGACCCTCCCCTGCTCATGCTGTCTCTCTCTCTCTCTCCTAGAAATAAATAAAAATATATAAAAAAAAGTGTTAGATTAAAATGTCCCAACATGAGAACAAGCATGGAACTACAAGAGCATGAGGAGGCAGTGGCTGCTGGCTCCTGACAGCCTTGTGGATGTTAGCAGGATGCACTGACAGGTCTGAGGAAGTGAAGACCCTTTCCATCTCTTGAGATCAGATTAGCATTTAAAAACCTGGTGTCATGCCAAGCTCTCTCCCCATGGAATAGATGACACTTGACATTTTTATATTCTAAGTATACCTAACAGAAAGAGGAGGGTGTCTCTGAGGAGGAGTGCATTTTCCTTGGTTGCCCTTCTATGGAAAACTATGTCAAGTAATAGAGACACATACAGACTTAAACCAAGTCACAGAAGGTAAATAATTGTCCCAGACACTCCCCCCATGACAAAGAAAGCTGCTACCAAACTTCAACCTGCTGCCTGCTTCAAACCCAGACTGGTTGGGAGAGGCTGTGAGTATGAGCAAACCCCCTGGTGCACCTTACAGAACAATAGCTAGGCCTTCCTCCCAAGACGTAAGGAGAAAGGGATCAGAGGTATCGCTCATGTTACTTGCTCTTCCCTTTTTTAGAAAAATCAAATGAAGTAACAGAAGCTCCAAACCCCCAATAAAGAGACAAAGATAAGGAGGCAACACACCTAGGCACCCTTTCCATAACAGGTGTGTGCCAACGTGAGGGCAGGTGCCTTTTCTCAAAGAGGGGGAACAATACCATATTCTCCTAGTCAAGGCACATACGTGAGCCCACGAGTCACCCCACAAAATCTCTGGAGTCTCTAAAACAGGAAGATACATGTTTTGTTTCCCTGACTGTAAGTGAACAGAACCAAAAGGTGTTGGGGTTCTGCCAAGTGTTGTGGGTCACCCTCCAAATGCCCAATGCCACCAATGTGAGCTGACATCACTCCCCCAACATTATCCCTTGTTGCCACAAATGGACACTCTCTATAGGTTATATCTAAAGAGCAGGCGAGTTTATGCCACAAGTGTAAGAGTCTGATGGGGATGACAGGCAAAAATTTGAGGGGAAAAAGACACGTTTCCCAGCACACCTTCTAGGCTACCTCAGCAGTATTTCTGGGAAGAGACATTTTGGAACAAGTACTGACTTGTTCACTGCTTACGGCTGCAGCTCTTGAACACAGGATTTCTTTCTTTCCTCTCCAGGAATTGTACACTTTGAGAATACTTTTCATCTTTGTTTTTCCTTTTCTTTCTGGGAAGGAAGAAGCAAAAATCATCCACTTTTCCTTCTGTTCTTAGAACATAACAAGAATGGATGAAGGAGTGAAGAAATTATTATTGCTAAATTTATGTTGTTGGGAGTTTTTTTCCAAATTAAAAGTCTATGCCCACATCTCTGTTGAGACATGACTAAAAAAGCTATAAGCCCAGATAGTGAATTCAGGGGCCTTACCCTTGGGGTGGGGTAGAGGGGTCCACTCCAGCTCCAGTACAGGACATGTCACATTGTGGTTATATTTTAGCGATTACTCAAAGATGGTCCCTTTCAAGCTTTATTGTAGATGTTTTTGAGTAAGTGTTCTTTTTTTTTTATTAAAAAAATTTAATGTTTATTTATTTTTGAAAGAGAGAGAGACAGAGCACAAGCGGGGAAGGGGCAGGGAGTGAGTATGACACAGAATCCAAAGCAAACTCCAGGCTCCGAGCTGTCAGCACAGAGCTTGATGCGGGGCTCCAACCCATGAACTGTGAGATCATGACCTGAGCCAAAGTCAGATGCTTAACTGACTGAGCCACCCAGGTGCCCCATGAGTTAAGTTTTCTAAGGCAGATATATGACTATTCGTAGCAAGCCCAACAACGAAGTCCTTTCTCATTGAGTTGAGTCATGCTCCTGTTGGTGATCCCTCGCCTTCCCCCATAATTTCATCCTGAAAGCAAACAGCCCCTTCCCCACCACTGCCACACTTAGATTGTGAGTTTTCATAAACAGAAATTCACTACTGATATCATGTAAACTCCATTCCTGGCACTGAGGAAACATAGAGTAAAATTAGTCATGTACTAGAGCACAGCCAGGCAGGGTACTTGTGAGATTTTTATCTCATTACCTATAGCCCCATTAGCAGAGTTACTTGTGATGAGATCCAGCTTTGGAAAGTTCTCAAGAGATTCATCAGAAAAGAAAGCAAGCCAGGTGAGTTTCTAAAACCCTTCTCAATTAATAGGCTAAACCCTAGAAAATGAACAGTCAGAATGGACAGCTTTAACTAGAGCAATACCTGGTTCAATACACACAATTAATGCAGGTCACCCAATGGTCTGTGTTCTTATTTTAATGACACAAGAAGACATCCTCCTTTTCTGCTCTCTGGCTTTCCAAAGACCATGTCTGAATTAAATCATTCTGGATTCTGTGGCGAAGGACAGTTTAAATCAATAGTGTTATCATACTACAACTCTCCTTTCACGCTCTCCCTAATGCCTAATATTAGTCAAGTTTGCACTAAAATTGATCAGTAACAGAGGGCGGTTTCTCTTAACACCCCCGCCACAGCTAACCTCCCCTCCCACCCGTTGGCCTCCCCCCAGGAAGCAGGATCCACATTGATTTCTATCTGATTACAGGAGAGCTTGCCCTGACTTTCCCCGGTTACTTAAGCCGGCGTCTCATTGCGTGTCCTTAGAGACCAGGGCTTCGCTCAGGCAGAGAGCGTCTAGACAGTATTCATGACCCATCTGTCTGGCACGGCCCAGCGGATGGCAAACTCTATTAGAACTGAAACCATTTTTCCCTCCTCCTCCTCCCATCCCTCTCTCCCTTTGCAAAGCAGGAATCTGACACTGAAAATTACTATCATTGTTGCAATTCTCAAAATAGCACCGCCAGACTTTCATTAACATCCACGCTAGACTACTAAATATTTAAAGAAGTGGATAAATTTCATCTGAAGTGGGACAGCCCTGCACACATGAAAGCAGGAACAGAATCAAAATGTAAATCTAAGAGGTTGTTTTTATCCACGTAAATTTAGTGTCACAGCAGGAGGAAATGATGCCTCAGGTTTATTGAAACTTTCCCTCCCATTCGTTCTCTGCCTTTGTTTATCTGAAAAGGCAGAATTGCCTTTCAAGACCTTACAAGATTTTAATTGATCAGAAAACTGCCTTGGAGAAACAATGGCAGCAAACCAAAGGGGTGAACGGGATGGGGGTGGGGGAGGGGCACGGGGCCCCTCTTTGGCAGCGAAGAAGGAGGGTGAGCACGCTGCTCGTGCCTCTTCTGTGGCTCACCCCACAAAACTCATCCAGGTGGAATGCTGCCAGTAATAACCTGCAGCCTGATCTGGCTCAGCCAAATAGATGCACATCCTTCTCCTCACCTTGTCTTAAATACCATCTTGGATCATTTTTATACAAGTCAAAAATTGTTTTTGTCGTGTATTCTTTTTTTTAAATGTTGAAACAGGGGTGGGGAGCCCTATACTGCTCCGTAGGAACAGCTGATTTATTGCAAGTGGCCTCTACTGCTGGCCTTGACCAAGGTAAGCCAGAATTCAGCAAGTGGAGCCTTCAAGGTGCAAGCCACCCTTAACCCCTAGGCCCTAGGACAACACAACACACTGGAAGACCCTTGTTCCACCCTCCCTGCAGCCAGCAGTATCAAAGGTCTAATCCACTGAGTTGCTTAAGGGCCCAGGAAACAAGCAGGAAACAAGCCACTCTCCATTGGGACTGCTGAAAGGGTCTGAAGGGGCCACAGTGCACACACAAGATCTGAAGGGAAATTAGGGGTCTAGGGCCACAAGCTCACATCTGGCCAAGGAGGGCTCGTGGTGCTTACAGCAGGTGAAAGGGGGAGAGTAATGGCAGAAAGTTGCTCTGCTCACTGGATCCCACCAAGCTTGAGCCACATAATCTCTCATGCATACAGGGCAGCTGTCATCAAACTCACCCTCCTGGTGGGGAAAGTCAGACAGAGAGGAGAACTGACTTCCGCCAGGTCACGTAAATAGTATACAACCTGGGCAGAACCGAGGAAAGGATTAATTAATTAATTAGTAGAGAAAACCCAAAGATCCTTGACACACTAGGACTACGGGGTTAATTTTTTATAATCTGTTTGAAAATCCAGGGTGAAACCAAGATCATCATCTATGTATCCATTAAAAATTGTCATATAAACAAGTGCTCTTGGAGCACGCACTTCTATGGGCCTTCATAATAACAATCTGTCTGATCTCTAGCCCCAAATCCTACAAACCTCTAAAAACTGCTGAGTAAACCCTCCCAATACCTAGAGGCAAAAGTAAAATCACTGCCTAAATTCAATACCTAACTACAGCATGTTCTAGCTCTGTGAGCCTGAATAAATTACCTAACCTCTCTGAGCACTCTTTTGCATGAAAACTTTCTAGGATGGTTTTGAGGTGAATGAGATGATGCATGTAAAGAGCTGGCTTCAGTAATGGCAGCTCTCTGCCTACCTCATCTCTACCCCTGAAGCTGCCGGCCTTCAGATAAACTCTTTGTACCCACTGGTCATCAGAGAAAGAAAGCAGTGTTTTCATACTTCCTCTTTGAATAGTGATGAAACACATGGGAACCAGAAATGGGTAAAAAACCAGGGTCAGTGAGCACCTGGTGTGCACTCCTGTTTTTCAACATTCAAAATGATGAACAGATTAAGAGTGGGAGGGATGTGACAGGTGTCCTAGCACAGCCTCCGCACAAGCAGTTGTCTTGCAGAGCCTTTGCTGAGAGACACAAACAATACTCTATGAAGGATACAACTGAGGCAACTGGCACGAGTTTAATGTGAACTGTGTATTGGAAAGCACGACTGTGTCACCATTACATTTTCAGGGTTTGGGTAACTATATTATGGTTATGAAAGAGTGTCTTTTTCTTAGGAAATACACACTGAAGTATTTTGAGGCAAAGAGACATGATGTCTGCAACTTACTCTAAACTGGGTCAGAAAAAATTAAAATGTTAATATAGAGAGACAGAATGACAAAAAGAGTAAGTTTTGTAACTTTATTCTAAGTTTGACAATTATTTCAAAGTGAATTTTAAAAGACAGCAAATAGATAAACGGGGTATAAATGTAATATTATTTACTGAGCATTTACTATGTACCAGGCATGATTGTGATTGCTTTACCTAAACTCTCTTATTAAATCCTCAGAAGAACCCTTTGAAGGAAATACCAATATTATCATCTTCATCTATAAATGAGAAAAATCAAGATAGGAAGAGGATAAGTGACTTGCCTAAAGCTACAGTAGGTGAGTGGTGACTACAGGATTGGAACTTAGGACCTGATGTGATAGTTCGTATTTTAATTTCTTTAATGTTTATTTATTTTTGAGAGAGAGAAAAAGAGAGACAGAGTGGGAACAGAGGAGGAGCAGAGAGAGAGGAGAAACAGAATCTGAAGCAGATTCCAGGCTCTGAGCTGTTGGACTGAGCCACCCAGGTGTCCCTATACTTTGTATTTTCTTTTCTTTTTTTTTCTCTCTCTTTTTTTTTTTTTATTTCTAGGAGAGAGAGAGAGAGAGAGAGAGAGAGAGAGACAGCGTGAGCAGGGGAGGGTCAGAGAGAGAGGGAGTCACAGACTGAAACAGGCTCCAGGCTCCGAGCTGGCAGTCAGCACAGAGCCCGACGCTGGGCTCGAACCCACGAACCGCGAGATCATGACCTAAGCGAAAGTCCGACGCTTAACCGACTAAGCCACCCAGGCGCCCCTATACTTTGTATTTTAAACAAACTGTAGGGCTAGCCTGGGGGCCCAATCACAGTTTATGGGACTATCGGAGAATGTGTTTTCCAGGAGCAATAAGAAACCCGGGATGCTAAAGACGCACTGGCATAAAACCGGCACCTGCCCTGGTAGGATTAATCAGGTACACACCATGCCCACACTGAGATGCACTCCCATACTTACACACACTCAAGCACACACACTCACATTTCTTTAGGGCCTGGAAGGAAGCATTTTACATTTCTTCTGGGTTTGGCATGAACCAGCCCTTCATATAAAGTATGTGGGTATCCAGAAGCCAAACATTTATCTCCCAAGGGTTGCAGTATTGAGAAACCTTGACCTCAGTAAAGCACATTAAAAGTCTATCAAACTGTTGATCACAGAATAAACATTACACTACACTAAGCCCAGAGTAGGCTTATACTCTGGTTAGTTTGGGTGTTTATGGTAACCCCAATATATATTGTAATGACGGACAATTTGGGAGGGTAGACCTTACTGTCATCTCTTTCTGTGTATTGTCATGAAGGTTTCCAGGATTGTATAGATACTTTTAACTCTTCAGTTCCACTAGCAGGGCACTAGGCAACGCAAACAAATTTTTGCATCCTCTGGTCAGACTTGAGTTTTCAAAAATAATCATGTTCATCAATTCACTCAGCAAATACATACAGGGCCATGAACCACATGCTACATATTCCATGTATTATATGCTATATATGCCATATTACCATATGTTATATATGCCATGCACCATATGCTATATATGCCATGCACCATATGCTATATATGCCATGGACTCTGGTGGGCATAGGAGCTATAGCAGAAACCCTTATATGCCCTGTTCACTGAAGGTCATGCTTACAACATACTGAGAAGTAGCAGAGGAAGAATAAATGGTTTTCAGTTTAATTCAATAAACTGAATACTTTTCCAGTGTCTATATATGTACAGTTCATGCTACTTTAGGAGTATCAGGGCTTCCAAAGATGTAAGCATAGCCCCTGCCTTCAAAAAGCTCAATATCTAGTAAGAACTATACTTATAAACATGTAATGATCAAGCAGAACAGACAGCACCTTACGAAGGGCACAATGTGCTGCAGGGTTCCAAGTAGGAGAAACTGTCTCTGGCTTTGGGGAGGGGATTAGAAACGGTGACCAACTGGATTTAACTGGCAGATGGTCAAAACACTAAAAAAACACCAAATAAGAAACCGGTCTAGGGTAGAGGGAAAAATCATTGCTTCAGCTTTGGATGCTCAGGGCTTAAGAGGCTTGGAAAAGGCCCAATAAGCAGTTGGATACATTGGTCTGGGTTGGAGATAAGAATATGGGCATGGTTTGATGCCCATGTGGTGTCTGGTATTACCCAGACAAAGGCTAGGAATGAGAACTATAAGCCAAGGCTGGCACCTGGGGGACAGAGTTGCTGCCAAAGAGAAGGAACAGCTGGAGGTGTCCAGAGACCAGTCAGCTGCAGATCCTGTGATCCCAAGGGAACAGAATCTCAGAAAGGAAATGATCAACCTTGTTAAATGCAGAGAAAAGATTAGTAAAATCAGAAATGGAAAGAAGTCCACTGGACTTGGCAATGAGTAAGCGAGCCAGCAAAAGTAGCTAGGAAAGAGTGGTGGTTAGTAAAAAAGGGGTTACAGAGGAAGCAGTCAGGGGCTGTCAAGCTGTCTTCTGAATGCACTTTAAGGTGAGCCAGGGAATGGATGGAGGGTAAAAGCAAGCAGTGAAGTTCTGCACAGCAGTGTGAGAAAAGCAATAGAGGGCTCCAACTGGGGAACTGCGAGGATTCTCAGGGATGCTGAGGGTCCTGCCTAAGTGGAGGCCATGCTCAGTCAAGGTGTGGTGCTTGTTGGCAGCTGAAGGCTTCTCGGGAAGAGCTGGAGAGCATAATACATCCCAGAGTCTACATAGTGGGTACAACAGGGAGTGGTGGGCTCAGAGGCACAGGGGTGTAGGGCGTTCAAAGTGCAAGGGAGGGAATGGAAGGGTCAAATGGGTGAGATGAAAGAACAGGCATGAGGGAATGAGCTCACGAGGCTCCCGGGCACTGGGGAACTGGACAGACCCTCCACTCCTGAAGTTGTATGTGTTTGAACAGGCCACTTGGATCCAGAATTCTGGATAAAACCTAGGAGGTGGATCACCAAAGTGCACCAGAGGGGGTTTCCCAAAAGGTTCCATATATACATCAGATATGTTCTAATATATCAGTTCATAATGACACATAAAGAAAATCTCACTGGTTACCTCTGAAGGGTGATAGGGAACTTTCCCATTTTTAAGAAAACTGATCCTACATGATATCTACTTCATGGTAATCACATTGTTAATGGGGAGTTTCTCTTTATACAAGTATCCCCACTAATAAATGAAGAAAAAAAAAAGGATAGTATTAGGTTATGACTATTTTGCAACCCCTCATGACTAATGATAATCCTACAACAGAGGGACAGCTAGACAGGATGAGCCTCAGGATGGAAGACAATGGCACCTATGAAGCCAATTCACACATACAACATTCAAACCTAAATCTCCCCAAACTCTAGATGTAACTACCAAATTACAGGAATTAGAAGCTCCTCTGTAGGAGCACATTTAGTGACTTCATGCGAAAGTAGTCAGCAAAATCCTGAGTATGGAAACCCTCTAGAACGAACAGTCCAGAGCCTTTTACCAAAAAGTTATACTATGTAAGAAAGTAAACAATTTTTCAGGGACAAATTAATCTATCTTGGAGCAATTTTAGGAGCCTCTTTGGATCCTGGTTCAAACAAACTGTAAACAGAACAAAACAAGGTGCCTGGCTGGCTCAGTTGGTAAAGCATGTGACTCTTGATCTTGGGGTCATGAGTTTGAGCCCCATGTTAGGCCTTAGAACTTACTTAAAATAAATATTTTTTTAAAAAAAGACTTAACAACAAAACAACATACACATTTATAAGACAATTGAAGAAATATGAACTCTTACAGGATATTTGATGACAGTCGTGATGGTTAATGTTTACTGAAATAATTACAAGGAAAAAAAAAATTCTGGTCTTTGTGAAGCCTTGTTATAGTAAGTTGTCCACATGGTTATAAGCCTGGTCCCAAATATAAAATACTTGGTGCTAACTAAACTTAACTGTAGTTATTTCACAATATATATAAGGTCAAGTCCTTATGCTATACACCTTAAAATTACACAGTGCTGTATGTCAATTATGTCTTAACACTGAATGAATGAATGAACAGATGAACAAAGGAACAAACAAACAAGCATACTTGGAAATTAGGAAGTTAACAGTAAAAGGTGAAGTACCAGGTAGTAAAGCTTAGTGCCTAAACATGACTTGAGGCTAGGTGCCAGTCCCTTTGGGGGACTGGGGGAGAGAACTGTGAGAATAGCTGGTTTGAGAAGAAAGATACTCAGCAGAGATTTTAATATGTTGAATTTTATCTTATTTGCTTGTTATTACCCTAAATGGTCTTGGGCCAAAAAAATTTCCATCTTAAAAAGTCCTGAAGTTAAAATCCTGGCTTAATTGGGAACACTTTATTAGCTTTAGTTCATTTGATTTGGAGATTCAGTTTTATGAGACCACCTATGGAGAAAGAAGCAACTTCCCCCTCCAGTAGGGATGGGAGCTCCTCCACTCCCAACTTTCCCTGAATAAGATCCCCTCAGTTAATTGGAAATTCCACTGAAGCTGAAAGTGAAAGTTGTTCTGATTAAACTGCTGGCTTCGTTTCAACTTTGGGCTTACTCTTAAGGTCTAGTGGCATGAATTCCTTAGCAGTGATTGCTTAAGGAAGGTCTGTTCTTGCCAAAACTTTCAAAGTATACAGCTCTTTCCAAGGCTACTCAATTATTGCTTCTTGGAAGTCAAGGGAACTCCACCTCTCCCCAAGCAAGATGTAGCACAGTGGCTCTGAAAATGTAGTGCAATAGGAAACACTCAGCTTGGTACAGAGAGGAGAGTTCACTGAGTGTCTGGGAGTGGCAATGCCACCATCACTCGGGGTGACAGGTGAGCTGTGCCGCTCCCTCCTGCATATACACAGCAGATCCACAGGCAATCCGTCTTTTAGAGATGGGCAGAAAGTACAGCATGACTTACTGGCTTTTCTCTATGGGCCCAACCCACTTTCCAGCCCTATATCAGTCTACCTGCTACCCCTCATTCTCCCCATGCTCATGCTGTTCTTGGCCCTCACGCTCTGTCCTCTCTATGTCACCCAGCACGTCTCCTCTACTCCTCTACAAAGTCACCATGACTACCAGTCCAGCCAAAACAATTCTCTCTAAACTACTGAACCACAAAATAGTAGAACTGCTTAGCTCTCACTATCCTGTGTTCATATTTAGTTATCTTTCAGTTCTTGACTATCAGCACCTTGATAACAGGATCTATGTTTTCCTTCATCCCACACAATTCCTGGTACAATGATCAAACAAGGCACTTAATGATTTTATTTGTAAATATAATAATCTGTATAAAAACAATTCTATTTTTCTATACAATAAATCATTTTGTTTATATAATTTGTGTTTTTAATGTTCATGAGTACAATATTTTGATGTAGCAGCCAAGAGAAAGGATACGAGAAAAACTGGCAATTTAGGCTGATAGCATTTTTCCTCTTCTATAAAAAAAAAAAACGCATCCATCAAAACTCTTTCCCTGTGAGGCCATCAACACTAGCCCAGTCCTCCACATCTATGCAAAATCCTTTGAGGCTAACAGGAAAATAAATTAGCCTTAGTCAGTAAATAGCCTAACCATAGTTAGCAAAGTAGACAAGCAAGTGAAACTACTCAGTCCCGGTTCCAACAATATTCTTTGACAGGAAAAGTTACTTATAGCTACTATAAGGGCCTCCATGATTATCAGTATTACTGACTTCACAAATGACAGTAACATTTTCTTTCTAACCTTAATTCATGGTAAATTTTACCAAAAATCAAGTGAGAGACAGAGATGATCAAGACATCTGAGCCATGGTACATGCCCAGAGCCAATACATAGGCAGAAAACTGATTCAGTTCATCTGGAAATCCAGAAGATTCCAATTTGCTTTACCACAAACACATCAAATAACAGAATACTGTTTCCTACAGGTGGGAACAAAGCAAATCAAATAAATAGATCTTGTTCTTAAATAGGAACAAGGAGGAGGCACTATGTGTTTTTCTGGAGTGTGACATTGTATAGGTAAGAATTCCTGTAAAACTTCAAGTTCTCAAGGTAGAGAGGAAGGCAAGCCTCAACATCAGAGTAAGTACTCGGTGAAGGGCATACTGTCCATATGCTATAGGAAATGTGTTGGGAGATCTATTAAAACCCACTTTCAGATGCAGAGCTTCTAAGCCTCATTACACAGCTATTAACAGAAAGAAACATACCCTTTGTTTATATTCTTGCCCAATAGGGTATGGAGACGAAAATATATTCATTCCAGATCATCTTCTAGCATCAAGAAAGAGCAGAGAAGCTACAACCTTTCCCAAAGACTCCTGACTACAAAGAACACACTAGCTACAACAAACTCAGAGCAAGAGCCTTGATGTGACAAATGGGCTGAGTTCCCTCTGGTGCCTGCAAAGAACTGGGGCAAAGGAGCATAGAGAAGCTGCTGGCCAGATCAGAGTAAGCTGCCCCCAGTTGCAGAGGGGACAGAGTAGGTGGGAAACATCTAGAATCTGTGAAGATGAACTCACCTTTGGACACATGAAAAATTCTGTAACATATGAAGAGTGGACCTGACATTAGAGACAAAGGATACAGAGCCATGGTCCACCTCCTCAAGAAATGGCTATACCATGAGTGACAATGATGATAGTAATGATGTAATTATGTAGACTATACTTTTTGTGTATATTATGTCACTTAAATTCTCAAAGCAACCTTATATGGCATAGAATGATTCCCATTTCATAGAGAGGGAAACTAAACCTTAAAGGGGTTCAGTCACTTCATTAAGCTTAAGCTGAGACCTGAATCCAAGCCACAGCCATGGCCTTACTCTGTGTCCTTATGTCTCCTGGTTTTTGTCTTAATGTCCCATTTTAGCTATAAGGACACAACAAGCTTTAGTTATATCTGAACAGAAAGGACCAACAGCTTGCCAACAGGATCTTAAGATTCCTGTTAGGACAAACTTTTGTAGCTGCCTAGGCAATGTTGAGACATTTATAGGTACAACTCCTTCACCTTGCTTTAAGCAAAATTAAAGCACTCATATTGTTAAAATAAAATGAATGAAAACCAACTGGATGGCTCAGTTGGTTAAGTTGATTACTCCTGGTTGGTTATTCTTGATTTTGGCTCAGGTCATGATCTCACAGTTTGTCAGTTCAGGCCCTGTGTTGGGCTCCACACTAACAGCATGGACAGCATGGAGTCTGCTTGGGATTCTCTTCCTGCCTCCCCTCTCCCACCCCTCCTCTGCTCATGCTCTCCCTAAATAAGTAAATAAATAAATAAATAAGTAAATAAATAAATAAAACGAATGAAAAAGATATCTGGAAATAGGCTTTAAAAAACAGAAAAGAGGGGTACCTAGGTGTCAGTCAATTAAGCGTCTGACACTTGGTTTTGGCTCAGGAGATGATCTCATGGTTTATGAGATAGTCCTTGGACTCCACTGTAATAGCACATAGACTACTTGGGATTCTCTCTCTTCCTCACTCTCTGCGCTTCCCCTGCTTGCGTTCTCGCTCTCTCTCTCTCTCAAAAATAATAAACTTTAAAGTACATTTTAAAAAAACACAAAAGAATGCTAACAAGAAGGGGAAAGAGGTGAAAGGAAGGAAAAGGGAAAAGAAAGGAAGGGAAAGGGAAGAGGGGGAGGGGAGGGAAGAGGGTTCAATATAATAAGAGGACTACAGTTGAATTATCCTAAGGAGAAGGAGAAGCACCTCAACATAAAGAGAAACAGTCTGCGAAGTGCCCCAGGTTAGAGTACCAAAGGTTTGGTTGGCTTGCTTTTCACACAGAACTCTCCAAACCAGTCAAAGTACCACAGGGTTGTAATATTCTCTCCATAGTCTATCATGTAATATGTTTGCTGTTACTCAAGTCTAGAGAAAACAAAGTAAGAATCTACCTTTACATTGTTCACCTTCTAAGGCCCCTGGTTTGAGTCTAGTTGACCTACAGTTAGAACTAGCAAGATTCTAAGTGCTTAAGTGCTTTATGTGGACCATCCCACTTAATCCTCACAATACCCATTCTCATGCCCCACTCTGCAGATATAGTCACAGAGCTGTCCCACTGTTAGGTGAGAGCCCTGGCCAGGATCCCAACCCCAAAGTCAGACTTGGAGGAGGCAGGACAGTTCACTGTGGGGGTCCTTTCCCTGTGTCCAAGCAAGCTGCATTATGCAAATTACAGTACTTATGACCACAAAGGCTACTCAATTATTGCTTCTGAAAAGTCCAAGGAACTCTGCTCTCCCCTACCAAGATGTGGCACAAGAGCTTTGAAAACATCTCCATAGGAGACACAAGGAGCAAATATCAGGAAAGCACACTCCTAATCTTAAACTGTCTTCTCAAAATATAGAGATAGAACTCTAAGAAACACTCAGTATAAGAAAATGCAAACTGACATGAAGAGAACTATTACACTATTAGACTCCTGAATTTAGCAAGCATAAATAAGAATAGGCCTTAAAACTCACTAGGCATGGCCATTTTCTGAGCTTGCTTTCAATACAGGATCTCGCCTGGAAGAGCTATTGCAAAGGCATGCTCATCATCAACCCACTTCACTCAGCTCAAGAAAACATAAGAAAAGATAAGGTAAATATTCTAAGAGGAGTTCAGTAGTGTTTCAAAGCTGCCTTCTTACTCCTTCCTCTTCATAAAAACCATGAGATCAAAAACGCGAATTAACTTCAAATTCTGATTTCATCTTTTCAAGTACAAGAAATGGTCAAAGCCTCAGCCTTGGGATGCACCCATGTAAACACCTCAATTTGTTATCCATCTAGTACCAAACAGAAAAATACATGATCAGAACTTTTTTCAAGTCCCATATAAATTTTTCTATTTTCTTATTTTAATGACATGGTTAATTATGAACTCTCCACATGTCTTTCTTTGCTTATTTAAAATTATTTTCAAATTATTCTTTTAAATTACTCTAAAACTTTCCACAAAACTGGCATGAATATTAAATCAGTATATTATTTCTTAAAATTCTGTTAGTGTTTCTAAGATAAGTAGCCAAAGCCTATTCTAAAACAGTACCACTGGGCATCTCTGAAAGTAAAATGAATTTCCCACTTTTAGACACACCATCTTTCCATCCTGAAAGAAAAAAAAATTCCCTTTGTGAAAATATAAAATTTTTCTTAACCAAAAATCAACATCCTTTCTATCTCCCTATGACCTCATCTCCTAACTATTTCGAAAACATATCCAACATAATGATACCAAGGTAAGTAGGAGGGACTTACAGTTGAAGATGCCGGGAGGTGGATGCTCGGTCACCAGGAGACAATTTTCTTCATCACTGTTGTCCCCACAGTCGTTCTGTTGGTTACAGACCAGTGAACCAAGATACAAGCATTTACCGCTGGTGCAGGTGAATTTGCACTCTGAAAAAGTACAATATAAAGCATAAAACAGTCAATACAAGCTTCATGCTCTTGAATTGTTTTTGTTTTTCCTTCCCCATTGGTGCATTTGTGTGCAATAACAGTTAGGGAAATCGGTCTGTCTATAGATACCAAGAAACTGAATTCAGAGAGGGCTATCTTGGTAAGGACCTTCCTTCTATGAAATACACAAGACCATGTCCCATATGCACTCTGAAGCCCACTGTACATTACTCACCCCATGTCTCTAACATACAAAACAAGTAACACAGATGCTTTCTTTCCACGACTTGCCCAGCAAAAAGAAGTCATAGATATAGGGCTCTTATTTTGCTCAAAAACATCTGTGGCAGTTTTCCAAGCCTCCAAGGACATGGGGGATCCTGAGAAGCAGCAGTAGAAGTCCAGCAGATCTTGGGAGCTCCGGCTTAACAAAAGGAGGCTCAGATATTTTATTTCCAGCTTGTCACTGGATATTGTGAAGCTCTGGGCAAAATAGTTAACCTCTTTGGTATTCATTCATCTTGTGTCTCAGTAAAACCTACTTTAATAGCAAGCATGGAGAGCACTGACTTTATAATGTAAATCATAGGAAAATAATGTGTGCTCTCTGCTACCTAAGAAACATCAATGCCAAGGGCCATGTGAGTAACTTATGAAATATGATAGAGCCCAGCCTAAATCCCTATAGGCCACACTAAACATGGGATCCCTGAAATCTCTACAAATCAATATATGAAAATGGAATTTACTTTTATAAGACTTTGAAATAAATTTGCAAATTTAACACATTACTATCAAAGTTAGCATTTAAGGATAATGGAAATTATACAATTATATATACATGGGCACATAAACATCTATGTATATCTTACACTGAATATCATTCTGACTGTGAGCTTTCTCCTAGGAGCATCCACAGAAGCTGGCAGAACTTGCACAGTATGTCCACATCACTGGGTAGAAAGAAAACTTCAGGAAAAGCATCTCAGATTGCTACTGATGCTGACTATCACAGCCTCTTCATTTCACCTCTGTTTTGTCTGTCTAGAATATGGGTGGCAGGCCTGGATCAAATCCTAGGTCCTTTCAACTTTAAAATTCCATTATTCAAATAAAAGACTGGGCATCAGCACACCAAGGCCTCCTCCAGCTATGCTAACAATAAACAGGGTTGCAAAGAGAATAATCTTTTTACCTATTGCAAAAAAGACAGAACTTAAATCCTCAAAATATTTCTGTGGTCCAGTATAAAAAGGATATTACAATTCTCCATTTGTTCACATTTTCCTCAAAGAGTATAGAAGATACTAGCCCATCCCCTGACCTAGTTTAGAACAGCATGTGAACACAGCCCAAATGCACATCTACAAGTTCATCACCGGCCAAGGGTCTAGGTTAAAAAATTTGTGCACAGAGTGTGTTCCAAGCCATGTGGTAGGAACATTGCTGATGCCAAACACTCTTCCCATAAGGTAGAAATATTAAAATCCAGCTGTTTGAAATCACATTTATGGAGTGACTTTTTTTTTTTTTTTTTTTTACTTAATGGGAAAAAGAGATGTCAAGAAAGGAATTTATCTTACTTTCCAAAAGAAATATTATAGTTCAGATTAATACCAAACATGAAAAGGACATTAGCCAAAAACAGGCTGATGTTATTGAAATGGTAATTGGAATAAAGTGAATACTAACCTAAATTGAATCAAACTCCAACTAAAAGATTAACCACTGCTGTAGACTGAAAGATCTCTGGTTAGACTATCACATTCCAGTTTGTGTGGAACTTTAAACCAGCAGGAACACGAAACCACACCCACACTACTCATTTCAACTTGTTCAAGGGAGATCCAGTCCAGAGAACAAAATGTTTTCAAGGAAATGAATTATGTGATTCATTCATTTACATAATCAATAGTTTAGCCCCTTCTCTGTTATGTGCCAGGTATTAAGACATGGAAACACAGAGATGAAAGAGCAAGCCCTCTTCAAAGGGCTTACAACATGACTTTTTTTAATCATGTGAGAAGTGACCAATGTATTTTCTAACTCTTCCCAAGGACATATTTTCCTTCTTTATATGCTTCACATCTAGAGTGCTGCCCAACAAGTAAAAGCCACTCAGTGGATCACATATTTATTGAATAAATGAATGATCTAATCTGAGCCTCATAAAAACCCTGTGAAATAATTAGGGTAGATATTATTCCCATTTCATAGATGAGGAAATTAAGACTCAGAGATTAAGTGGCTTGCCCTAAAAAAACTCCTAATAAACGACAAAATTCAACTGTGTGTCCAAATCCACTACCTCTGGTCTCAGGCTCTTCTCCAGAACTGCTCCTCAGTTTCCAAGTGTGCCTTCATGAATGTATAAGGTTCATTTGTAATGAGGATGTCCACATATGTAACAGCGTTCACAAAACGGTTTGTCTTCTTTTTTTTTTTTAATCTTTATTTATTTTTGAAAGAGAGAGAGAGTGGGAGTGGGGTAAGAACAGAAAGAGAGGAGACACAGAATCCGAAGCAGGCCCCATGCTCTGAGCTGTCACACAGAGCCTGACACAGTGCTTGAACTCACAAGCCATGAGATCATCACCTGAGCCGAAGTCAGATGCTTAACCAAATGAGCCACTCAGGCACCCCAAAACAGTTTGGGAAAGAAAACAGTGTTTCTTAAGTAGGCTTAACATTACTCACAATGTGTTAACAAGGCTTTAGCTACTAATTTCTTAGAAAATTCTTACTTCTTGCTGCAAACATCAACATCAACCAATAGAACTTCAAATTCATAAAATCTAAATCTTCTCAATGATGAGTCATTAGCTAAATATCAAACTAAAGATCTTTATATTACATGGTCACTTGAATCAAAATGACTGGATTAAAAATTTGAATCTATTGACTTCTTGATGTGATACAGAAAATCTCTTTAATGCTATTAAGTGTTAAAGATTAATGCTAAAGCTGGAATGAAATTGCAGAGTTAAACATCTGTCTAAGGTAACACGATTGGTGACTACGGAGGCAGGCTTTCAACTTGATCCTGACTCACTCTGCAAGGCCACCTCCACCAGACTTTGCTATCCAAAAGTCCGGTGTGTTCAGTGGTCCTCTAAAAGCCAGGTTATTGTGATATTTAAAACAAACTAAGAACCTTAGATGAGAGACTCTAACCTCAACTGTGTACTGGAATCAGCTGGGCATCTTTCAACATTTTGGATGCCTGAGCCCCAGCCCAGGCAACTGCTTTCAATGGCCCAATGTGCAGCCTGGGCAGTGGTTGCTTCTAAAGATCTGTAAGATGATTCTGATGTAAAGCCAGGATGAAGAACCGCTGCCTAGTGAGAATTAGATAACTTACCTATATTAAGCCCTTTTTTTCCTTAGCTAATAGTATTTTATTGCAATGTTTAGTTAGTATTTGCTAATTTACTAAAAATTCTCTCTTAAAATAGGCAGGTATTTTGATGATTCCTGGACATAATTACTGCCAAACACTTTCAGAAGTGTTGTGACCACAGTTGTGACCCCCAAACTACATTTTGACCCACTAATGACAGAAAATGTTCTCGATGAAGTAAAACTCAAGTGAGAGAAAGAAGACAGAAGAATAAAAAATGTTTTCTTACTATATTTCATCCATTCTTTGTGGAACTTGAATATTTCTGCCAAGCCAGAAGTTGAAGGATATCAAAGATTGTTTAAACATTGGAAACAGTTTGGCTACCAAATTCATGGTGATTTCAGATGTGTAATACTGAAAGGAACAACTAATTAGGGAACTTAGTTTTTCCTTTGGGAGCTATAGATACAACTGAAAAATCTGTAATATTTCAATAATTTCTCTTCTTTAAAAGTTGGGACTTTTTAAAAGAAGAAATGGCATTCTATTCTCCCATAACTCTCTATTTCTTAGGAAAAAAAATTTCCAGAATCAGCAACAGGTTTTCGATAATCACTTTATATACTTTTAGTAATACAGAATTTCTTCCAGATTTAGGGTCTTCTTTAGTTTTTCCATGTTCCTACACAAAGCTTCTGATGAGCTTCTGTGACTTTGAATTGCCATAGATTCATAAAATTCTAATGCTAAGAGGGCCCTAGAAAGATAGTGGTCCAACCTCTCATGTCACAGATCGAGAAATAGTCTAGAGAAAATTCCTCACTTACCCGAAGTAAAAAAATGAATTCCCTGTAATGGAACATAAAACCCAAGATTTCTATCAAATTGAAGGGAAAACTTTGTCTTAAATGTCATTCCAATTATGTACAAACTCGTATCAACCAGTTGGAGTATACCATGTCATAGAGGAAAAAGGAAAAGAATGATTCTGTGAATTCCAAACTTATACACACCAAAAAAAACTATTAAAAAAAATTAGGGGGTGCCTAGCTGGCTTAGTTGGTACAGCATTTGACTCTTGATGAGTTTGAGCCCCACACTGGGTGTGAAGCCTCCTTAAAAAAATTTTTTTTAAGGACCAGTAGCTTAACAAGTTTATAGTCTACACCTAAACTTTGACAAGATTCAAAGATAAATGCTCAATGTTTACTTCCTAGAGAACAAACTTACATCTCACAGACAAAGTTAATCCACTTGGTAGAGTCAACATTCTATTAAAAGACAATAAAAAGTATTTGAAAGTTGCTAAGAGAGTAGATCTTAAATGTTCTCACCACAACAAAGGAAGTAGGAATTAGGTGACCTAACGCAGGTGTTAGCTAATGCTACAGTAGTCATCATTTTGCAATATGTATCAAATCAACATGTAGTATCCTTAGACCTATGTGATGTTATATGTCAAGTATATATCAATAAAACTGGGGGCGGGCAGGGAACAAAACACTGTTTTCAATATTTCCTACACTCTTTGTAAAGCCTTAGTTTTCACAGATATAATCTCAGTCACAAAATAAGGACCTATATACAGTATTACATCACAGCTGTAAAATCAGCCTTTTTTGTGAACTGGCAAAGTAGTCTATGGTAGCTATTTCAGTTAAAATTCATACAGCAACATCGGCTCATTCAGTTCACACTTCTATCATTCACAAACCTGAAAACTGAGAGTGATTCTGGCTCCAACATTTCTGACATCAAATCTAGAATTTGTTCTCAGTAATGGAGGCCTTCTCAATGTACTTACATTATGAATAACAGAGATTAAACTTAGCTGTTAGTAACCTATAGGTGCAGGATTAATAGGTTTCTAAAGTAAGTATAAACAATTTTACCATAACCTATGTAAGTTTATGTTTCCTAGTAGAAAGTTGACAACAATATTTTTATTGATTTATATACACATTGCCTACTCCGCCAGAAGGTAAAGTCCAATAAAAATGAAAATCAATGAGTGAAAGACAAAAAGCATGAATGAAAAAATGCAAGAGAAAAGAGAACAACTTTGTGACTTGTAACCGGCCATTAAAATGAAGTCCAAGCAAACGAGCTGCCATAGAGACAAGGAAACCAGAGGCATGGTGGCAAGCCTTCGCTAATGGCAGGCATTCCAATTAATCAGAAACAGACTTTTTCCTGCTTTTAAGACTTAAAAAGGTCCATAACTTTTTATTAAGGGGTGCCTACAACAGGATGGAAGCTATTTTACATACCAATTTTGTCACACAGGGGAAAGGGTTCCCGTATGGTTATCAGTCCTTTATCAGTTTCCTTTATCAGTCTTCAGTGAAGTTAGAATACTGGAGCCAGAATGACAGCACCAGAAAATAGTGATTTAGCAAATTATGAAGATAAGGCTTTTAGAATCTTCAGAAATGAAAAGCTAATCCTTAGGGCTATTCTTCTCAAATGTCAGCTTTTGACAGTATGTGAATGGCATAAGGATGATAATATGCATATTCTCCTACAAAATTGTTCAATGCAAAGAATACACTTTGAGTAACCTGTAAGGAACTTAATATCTACATAAGCAACACTGATCTTTGGAAATCTGAGGGAAGAGGTCTGCAGAAGTTGTGTGTGCCTCACTTAATATCATACAGTGATCTACACTGCATGCCAAAAGTCAAATGTAAAGATACTGTATCACTGACACTCTCTCCCCTCCCTCAAAGACAGGGCTGACTCTCCTGGTTATAAATTTGGAACAGAGGGGAATTTAATTAGAAGGTTTATATTCTGTATAATGAATTAAGTTACCCACAAGCATTTAATAAAAGTCATATCTTAAAATGGTGCTACTGAAACCATAGTTGTCCTTCAAAAAGATGAATATGGCATGATAAAAGGATATTTGCCCATATAATAAGATTAACATAGAAGAGCTTCCCATCAAAGATAGTAATAAATTTTTTTTAACTCAATCCATTTTATGATATGGCTTATCGCTCCCACTATGGTGCTGAAAAGATAATTTTAATGTGTCTGAAATTATCTGAAAACCATAAGTGAAAAATGTGCTCCTAAAAGTCCAAGTTACTTTCAGGCTATAGACTTCTAGTCCTACAATTACCTTTTGGAGCAGCTTTAAACACAACCCAACTTTCATCAAAACAGCATACGACATTTTAAAAGTCTTAGTAAAAGTCCTTCAGGACTTGAATTTGCAAATAGCGCTATTACTTTTTTGTGTTTAAAACCAATTAATGAATAAATTGTTTCTGTGTTTTTCTGTATATAAAATATGAGGAGGTATTCTTACTAACTTGTTAGCACAGTACTAAAAGCAAGCAGGTAAAAACTACCTTAAAATACTTTGAGGAACAAAAATGGTATATCAATATATGCAATGCACATGAGAAAATAGTCTGAAAGGATGCTGATCAAAATATAAATAGTGGATACCTCTGGGTGCTGGGATCACTAGTAATTTATAAGTTCCTTGATAACCTTAAGTACGATTTTATAATCAAGAAAAATATAAATCCTATTTTAAGGCAGAAAATCTCTGTGAGAACCAAATGTTTGTAGAATTTTAAATCTATCACAATCCTAATTTTATTTATTTTTTTGGAAGAGAGCAAGAAAGCATGAGCGTAAGTGGGGGAGGGGCAGAGGGAGAGGGAGAGAGGATCCCTAGCAGCTTCCACACTCAGTGCAGAACCAAATGTGGGGCTTGATCTCATGACCCTGAGATCATGACCTAAGCTGAAATCAAGAGTTGGAGGCTCAACCTACTGAGCTGCCCAGGCACCACACAATCCTAATTTTAAAGGCACTAATAAAATACCTAATTGCTCATGGCATCATCCAAATAGAAATCCATACAAACAGCTCCAACTCCATAAGCATAAACACTACCTCAGTTACATTTCTTTTCATGAAGTATATGCTGACCACTTTCATGGGTGGAGCAGCAGTAGCAGAAGGGATATCAGGAACTGCCTGAGGAACTGCCTCAGGGGAGTGGCGAATGAAAGAGGTCTGCGATGAGGTCCAGCCAGATCTGTGGAGGCTTGTGGGCCACTGGGCAGAAAGCTGCTTAACTATGAGACCGGAGGCATTAAATAATATTAAGCACAAGGACTGATACACTCTGACACTGTAAAAAATATTTCATTGCAGTACAGTATGTATAAGTGTGTTTGGGTGAGAGAGAGAAAGAGGGATATCCAGGTCAATGGGTTTATACAAAGAGAAAGAAAAAAAGAACACCCATATAACTAGCACACTAATCAGGATATAGAAAAGGCACGTGGTGAGGGTGGGGTTCTTGGGGTGTTCTAACTTTCATTTTGACAGGTCACTGTATGCGAAAATAAGGCAGGGGGGATAGGGAGCAGGTATTTGGTCATGAAGAACCTTGTATGTTAACGGCTGAGGACTGTTAACAGCTCTCAATCTATAGGTTTTAAATAAATGTATTTGGATGTAACGGTAACTGGACAGTACAGAGCATTTAATATAGTCTCATCAAGACCAAACTTGCATAAAGGTTCTCTTATTACTTTGCTCCACTGAGCAAATAAACCGCATATAAGCAGCATATAAGCAGCATAAACCTTAAAACTCAACAAGAGTTATAAGTTGTCTACTAATGGATTTTTCCACATGCATTTGAGGTACACCGCCCATGAGGACCACACCCAACTGGTAAGATGGACATAAATGAATGCACAAGAGTTTTACAGCACAAACCTAGGCCCCAAACATGGGACCTAAAGGGGTGAAAGAGAGGCATTTATCTTTGGGTATCGCAACTTCTGGGCCTCAGACTCTTTCTCTCTAAGTCAATTATCCCTCTCCAATACTTCATTCATTCATTCATCCAAGAGTCCTGCACTGTTTGGGGCAAGGAGCATGGCCCAGGCACCAAGGATAAATGTAAACAGTCCACTGTCCTGAAACTCAGAAAACTGACTTCTCCTCCTCTAGTGAGTATTGTGTTTCCCCAGAGGCAAGAATCTTAACCTCTGGATTCCTTACTGGTAAATGGGGTGCTGGGTTAAATGAGTATTTTTGAATCTTTCCTTTGAACAACCTGTGTGTTCCCTTTGAGGCTTCAGGATCATCTGCAAGAGATGGGGTTAGGGATGGGGTTAGTAAAGGAATCCTGGCAGTTCCACTAAGATCTGCATACAGTTTAGACTTTCCTCTGAGATTTCACTGGAAAAAGGTGTGCCCCAGCTAGAAATTCTGAAAGCTACCCAATGTCTTACATCCTTAAAGTTCTTTCTATCCTTACAATCATGATTCTATAAAATTTTAAGAAATAAATTTTAAAAAATGAAATTCCACTTTAGCCCTTTGCTGCTTCTGTTGCCTGTTCTCAATTATCCAAATGACAGGTGATCTTTAAAATTTCTGAATTCTGGATATTTTGATACATACTGATTATCAACACCACCTCTGTGGGATTCTTCACATCAGCTATACCAACATGACAGAACTTTTCTGATCTTTAAAATAAAAATGATTTCGTCCCCATTCTCCACTCCTCTGCTCCCACAACTTACTTCCTCTAATCTGCAATTCTTCCCTAAACAAATTTCAGTCAGTCTTTGACCCCCTTCACCACACCACAACTGCTTGTCCATGTTCCCAGTGACGTCCATGTTGTTTGCTCCAATGTGGTCACCTCGGGCCTCATCTCACCAGACTGCCTTTGACAGATCTGAACAATCCCACCACATGGAAGCAACTGCTTCAAGTAAACAATGTCTTCCTACTTTAAGGGCCACTTCTTCTCAAAACCCCCTCATGTGGAGGGCACTTTGGAGTGGCCAGGCTCACCCTCAGCCCATTCCCTTGAGATCTCAAGCAGTCCAGTATCTCCATACTAATAATTCCCACAATTATACTGGACCTTCCTACCTCTCCCTAGACTTTCAATTCCTCCAATCGCCTGCTCAACATCTCCATGCAGAATGTAACAAACATCAGAACTTACCAGGGCCAACACCGGATACCTCATTTCCCCATGCAAACTGGCTCCATTCATAGCCTTCTACATCTCGAAACTTCCTTCTTCAAGTTGCTCAGGCAAAAACACTGAAGAGTCCTCTTTGACTCCTTTTCTCCAGTCAATTAAAAATTCTATTAGCTTCAAATTCACAACAAATCTGGAAACTGGCCCCTTTCCACCATCTCACTATAGTCACACTGATCTAAGGTGCCAACATCCCTCAACCACATTACTTCAACAGTCTCCTGGCTAGTATCCGATCTTCTCTCTGTCCTTCCCATCATATTCTAGTCCCAAGAGAGCACTTGGAATGTTCCTGCTGAAACAGAAGCCAGATCAGCTCTCTCCTCTGCTCAAAACTCTCAAATACCTTCTATTTCACTCAGAGGGAATCCAAAATCGTTATAATAAACTCTACACAACCTTCCATAATTGGACCCCCACCAATTCTCCAACCTCCTCTCTCCCTTCCTTAGTTGGCTCTGGGCACAGCGGCCTCCTCATTGTCCCCTGAACACACAAGACTCACCTATACTTGCTGTTCCTTTGCCTACAACATACTTTCCCAGGATATCTACTTGGCTAACTCCCTCATTTTCATTAGCCCTTCACTCAAATGTCACATCTCTATGGGGTATTCTCTGACTACTCTGTTTAAAATTGGAACCTCTTACCATGGGGGAGGAGAAGACGAAAAATAGCTAGGAAGAGGAAGGGAGGCAAACCATGAGAGACTCTTGAATACTGAGAACAAACTGAGGGCTGATGGGGGTGGGGTAAGAGGAAGAGGGGTGATGGGCATGGAGGAGGGCACTTCCTGGGATGAGCACTAGTGTTATATGGAAACCAACTTGACAATAAACTATGAAAGAAAAAGAAATAAAATAAAATTGGAACCTCTTCTACATTAAACTCTCCCCATACTTCTGGCCCTTTCCATCCTCCTTTCCTATTTCCTTTTTCTCCACTACTCATTACCATCTAATGTAATACTTAAATATATGCACAATCCCTTTCCTCTACTAGAACATAAACTGCATCAAGGCAGTAGGGATTTCTGTCTGCCTGGTTTTACTAAGGAATTCCCTGGGTCTGAAACAGGGCAGTGTATCATAAGCATTCAATAAATACTTGTTAAATAAATCAAAGAATGTAAGTAAAAGCTCATCCAGAGGTTCTTATAGGAAACACAATTATTGGTATCCCTTTGAGTGAAGAAACTTTTCTCTAACTGAGCAAATATCCTCACTAGGGATATATATACAAAAAAATGAGGTAGAAAAGAAAATGATGAAATAAAACTCAAATATATTACTAGCAAATTATGTAAGATACTTTAAGGCAAAGAAATAAAATGATTAGCCATAATAGATTTTAATTACCTGTGATCTTCATTTATGGAATTAATCTCTCTCTAGTCTTCAATGTCATAAATATTTAGGCTTTTTCCATCTGTCCCTTCCCAGTCATCTGGCCTAATTCCTAAATCACAATATTCTCTCTTAGTGCAGCCCTGTGTGTTTTGGAGAGAAAGCCCATTGTCTGGCTAAAGCACTGGACTGTTTGTTCAGGAAACAGCCAGCTCCTTCCTTAACAGCTTCCAGCACTCTGAGAACTGGGCGTGGACACTGAGTTCTCCACCTGTTTTATTTTTTAATATTTACAACAAGTTCATAGGAGCCAGAGAGTAAGGGAGATATTTATCAACTCATGCTACTACTGACCCAGTGTTGTCCTCAAGTTGATCACGGCTAGTTATTTCTTCCTATTTGGGTAAAAACTGCCTCACTTTCCTGTCTTGAGCCTGACAAGGCTGCCTGCCTGGAGTCCTCCAACTGTCACACACCCTTTAATAAATTTCCTTTCCTGGGCACCTGGGTGGCTCAGTTGGTTCAGCGTCTGACTTCGGCCCAGGTCCGGATCTCACAGTCTGTGGGTTTGAGCCCCATGTCTGGCTCTGTGCTGATAGCTCAGAGCCTGGAGCCTGCTGCAGATTCTGCATCTCCTTTTCTCTCTGTCTCTCCTCCACTCACACTGTCTCTCTCTCTCTCTCTCTTAAAAGTAAATAAACATTAAAAATTAAAAAAAAAAAGAAATTTCCTTTCCTGAAAACTTATACCTTCTGAGACCTCCACAAAATCTGTCAATGGCATCAAAGAGCAGCAGGGAGACAGCTATATAAACTCCTGTGTTCCCTGCCTCCTCTAGACAGGCCACACTGGAATTTTGAGATGGTATCTTTATACTGTTTTTAATGGATAATGGGATGCTCCCCCTGTAAGAAGAATGTACCTTGCCCTAATCAAAGAAAGTTTGCTACATTTTGCTTTGTCTTATGTCCCCTATTGGTTCCTTAAAAGCCCTTCTCTGTTGCCTCAAGTAAATTTCCCACTGTAGGCCTTATTCTGCCCCAGTTGTCTTCCAGGATAAGCTGATGGCCTCCTATCTATGATGGTCCTTATCCAGCTAACTCTCAAAGCTCCCTCACAATACACAGTCCTAGAGATGCTCCGTGTCAGTAGAAAGAGTTATCCTTTCATGTCTAGAGGAAGATCTTCTAGATACTTAAAATAAGGGCCTTCAGTTTCCACAACTAATCAAATTCAAAGCAGGGATCAATGTGGGTGAAAAGCCATTGCCATGTCCTCCCTCAAATGCCATACTTTAGAAGGAGGAAAACTGGGGCAGGGTGGGCAGGTCCCTCCTGGCTCTCAGCAGGGGGTCCTACTGATCCAGGACCAATCCTACCGTGGACAGGAGAGATGTAGAAGCCTAGAGCCCTTTACTCTACTTCCATCCACGGTGATTGCCTAATTGGAGAAAATGACCTACTTCTTTTTTTAAAATTTTTTTAAATTTTTAAATTTTTTATTTACTTAATTTTTTTTTACAAATAGCTTATTATTGTCAAGTTGGTTTCCATATAACACCCCGTGCTCATCTCCCACAAGTGTCCTCCTCCATGCCCATCTCCCCCCTCCCCGCCCCCGACATCAGTCCTCAGTTTGTTCTCAGTATTCAAGAGTCTTTCATGGTTTGCCTCTCTCCCTCTCCCTCTCTATTTCCCCACTTCTTCTCCCTCTTAGTCCTCCATTAAGTTCCCACTAATCCTCCTATACGTGCAAACATATGATATTTGTCCTTCTCTGCCTGACTTATTTTGCTCAGCATAACACCCTCAAGGTCCATCCATGTTGCTACACATGGCCAGATTTCATTCTTCCTCATTGCCATGTAGTATTCCATCATATAGATAAACCACATCTTCTTGATCCATTCGTCCGTTGATGGACACTTAGGCTCTTTCCATGTTTTGGCTATTGTTGAGAGTGCTGCTATGAGCATTGGGGTACATGTGCCCCTATGCATCAGCACTCCTGTGTCCCTTGGGT